>NC_043701.1:158617198-158900012 GCF_006229205.1 Suricata suricatta
CGCCCCGCGGCATCAGAGGGGGCGGGCCCTCCGAGGGCCTCTGGTCGGGGAAACTGAGGCACGCGCCGGCGCGGCCCCGGCGCCCGCCGCCTCCCTGGCGTCGGGCTCTGCGTGCGGCTCCCGCTCGGAACGAGTCCCTCACGCCCCACGGCCCTTCAGCCTAGAAAAGAGACGAAATTCCACTGAGGGAAGGCTCGTTCCCTTGCTGTCTGGGCTGCCTCTTCGCTGCCCCGAGGCAGTTTCCTTTATCGCGGAACACAACATTGACGTGCGCCTCTGTCGGTCCCATTTTTCCCCTGAGGAAAGTCTTTCAGGACGTCTCTGAGACTTTAAGAGCGAGGAGTAACGCTGTAAGAACTGGACAGGGCTGAGTGGCCGCTTTTAACTTGTTCGCGAATCCTCGCAGGAGTCCCTTTGTGTGGTAGAGGCCACGGAGTCACACTGCTGGCCTGTTTGAATTCGTGTGCCTTAAGTGCCTGGATCGACCTAGGGGATCCGGAAGAATTCAACAAGTCTCTCGCTGTGTACGCACAACAGAGAAACCTCTATTTCAGAATGTTCATGGGCGTCCCTTTCCCTTTTCCTTGTGGTAAAATACACTGACATAAAACTTGCCGTTTTAACCATTTTTAAGTGTACGATTCTGTGGCATGAAGGACGTTCGCGTTGTTGTGCGACCTTCGCCACCATCCTTCCCCACGGCTTTTTCATCTCCCCAAACTGAACCAGGTTCATTAAACACTACCTCATTTCTCTCCATCCAACTGTCATTCCACTTTCTGTCTCTGAATTTGACTGCTCCACATACCCCACATTAGTGGAATCGTACAGTATTTGTCCTGTCGTGACTGGCTCATTTCTGTTAGCATAATGTCTTCCAGGCTCATCCTGGTTGTAGTGTGTATCAGAATAATATTGCATTGTGTGTGTATACAACCTTCTGTTTATCCATTCATCTGTCAGTGACTTGTTCCAGCCAACTTATGCTTTCTGACTGTTGTGAATCATGCTTTAACATGGATGTACAAATATCTGTTTGAAACCCTGCCTTCAGTTCTTGTGGGGCTATACACAGAAATAGAATTGCTGGATCAGATCACATGGTAATTCCATGTTTCAATTTTCCGGGGGCGGGGGGGACTACCATACTATTCTTCTTTGCTTTTTTTGATCCATGTGAACATTGTAGGCAGAAAACTGTGTGCTAAAATATCAATGTTCTGGGTTTTGACAAAATTGTTAACAAACACTTCATTTGTAAAACAGTGACTTTTCTTCCTAAGAATAAGTAATTAACATTGCAAATATATTGCCTTTATTTTTGAAGATACTGTTACTATTCAGCTAACCACAATTTTGTGTTTCCCGGATGTACTTTTCTAATGTTTCTTGAACAAAGTGTCAAGTATATCATATGGAATCAAGATGAAATAAAAATCAAGCATTTCATTTTAAAAAGAAGACAATTTTGAATGTCTGAACATACACCCAACCCAACATGATTTTTTTTCTTTTACCTAAAACAGTCCATTTCAGAGCCATCTGATTACTGAATCTGACTCTTTGGGAGGAAGGCTCCTTACTGAGCACACTGAAGTTTAGGAAGCATTGCCCTGGGGCATGGCAAATATTCTAAATCATTAAAGGCAAAATAATATTTTCTCACTCATCGGCAAAGATTGATTATACACTTGTGATGCCATAAGCGTTGTGCTCTATGTTTGGGATTCAGCCTAAGACAGACAAGCCTCCTGCCCTCACAGAGCTCCCATTCTAGTGTACGGTGACAACAATACAGGAGTAAACAAACGATACACCACATAGTGGCAGGGTGTGATGAGTGCTGTAAAGGAAATAAACCAAAGGATCTGATAGATAAAATCATAGAGAATGAAGCCCAAGTGCCCTAAGTATCCATTGTATATAGTGAATTAACTTTAGTGCAACAGGAATCGTACAAAATATATACAGTCTTTGAGGGAACTGGGAAAATGTTCTGTGGTTTAGACGAGGCTCTGGTCTGATAAGGGCCAAGTGATGGGAAGCTTCTTTGAATATAGTTGTGGTTGGGGAAGTCCCTGGGGATGTAACCATTTGCTTGAGACCTAAAAGATGAGAATCAGGTAAATATTTAAGAGCTGAGGAAGTGACTTTCAAGAAGGACAAAGGGAAGGTGGAAAGTCCGTGAAGTGGAAAGCAACGTGGCGAGTTTCAGAATCAGAAAAGACGCCAGTATGAGCAAGAGAGCAAGTATGATGTGAAACTGAAAACAGGGGTGAAGATCATCCTGGGCCTGGGGGTCTTGGTAAAGAAAGTAAATTTCATTTTCAGTCAATGTATTGATTCATTATGAAATATCCTAGATTTTAAGAGACTAGAATGAAAAGGATCAATGGCGATAAATGTGTGTGGAACTTCATTATCAATAATGACAATCTAGATGTTTAATGTTAAAATGAAAAGGCTTGACTGGCTTTTTTCCCGGATAATCCTCAATAAGTCAAAATAGAATGGTTCAGTTGCTGTGCATTTTGGTTCATCTCATTGATCAAAACTGTTTACTTGTGTCGTTTTGTTGTTTTTTTTTTTATCTCTGAGGTCTGAACCTAAATTCAATCTGTCAGGACATACTGCATCTAAAGTGGCTGTCACAGTTATGATAGACTGCCTCACTAACAGTGTGGCATGGCTTAGCCCCAAATCAAAGCCACCTCCCCCTGGCTTCCTTCTGGAATGTATCACATCACAGCCACAAACTGTTGCTAGTGTTGGCAAGTTGATGAGAGCAGCAAGCTGCTGAAACTAAACTAAGTTGGCTTTGCTCAAGGTGGGAGTTGTCTGTTAACCTTTAAATAACCAGAGGTCCAGCTCTTTAAAAAAAAAAAAATGGGGGAAGGGGAGTGCAGAGAATATATTCCTATTTATTATTAAAGATGTGGTTTGGTATCTTAGTGATAGAATATATAACTCATAGGCTTACATTCTAAGATGTCAGAGAAGGAAGACATCACTTGGAAATATTATTAACTATTCATCAAAATGGTGCCAGAACGCACCAGACAGAAAGGAGAGGACTAAGGTTGGATGGAGGAAGGAAGGGCAAGGGAAGTATGCTCTCTTGGGCAAGGGATGAGTTGGGATGATTCTGGAAAAAGGACGTTTGTCTAGTGCTAATACAAGGCCAATTCCTATAAGAAGACATCAGCAGCCATCTGGTTCCATTGAGGCATAGACCCCAGATGGCAAGACTAAAGCCAATCCCTGATTTGTTATTCCTAGAAGAGGAAGGAAGCTTCTGAGTTCTAAGGAAAGACAGTATTGTGTTTATCTTCAGGGCTCCTTTTATACATTGATATAGTATTCCCTTTGAGCTCCTTTTCTTATCTATTTACAGAAGCATGGTTTAACTAGGAATAAGGAATTCTTTATAATTAGAAGTAAAAATCAAACAGGTAAACAAATCTGCCTTAAAATGTAAATGCCTAGTTGAGGTAATATTTTGGAACAAAACCTCATTCTTTTGTATATCCATCAAGGAATATCTAAATGATAGTACCCTATCTTTTACTATTTTCATGAGAAGACAAGAGAGAATGTATTTAGGGATCTGGAATAAGATAGTGGAAAGGAAGGGGAAGCTGAAAAACTGAAGATAATTTTACAGGAAATGTTTATTGAGGGTTGGCCTTCAGTTAAGAGCTTACCATACAGGGGTGCCTGGGTTGCTCAGTCGGTTGGACGTCACACTTCGGCTCAGGTCGCGATCTCGCAGCTCATGAGTTCAAGCTCTGCGATTTTGGAATTCAAGCCCCGTGTGTGTCGGGCTCTGTGCTAACAGTATGAAGCATGAAGCCTGCTTTGGATTTCGTGTTTCCGTCTCTCTCTGCCCTTCTCTCACTTGTACTCTGTCTCTCTCTCTCTCAAAAATAAACATTAAAAGAATTTGGGGGGGTTATCTTTTTTTTTTCATTTGTTGGTCAGAAAAAATATTATCCTAAGAAATTGATTCCCCATTTGAATAGAATCAGTAATTTTTACAAAATACTTTGTAAATTTATAAATCATCTTTATTTTCTTTTCCTGCTTGTCTACATTAATGAAGCAAAATAAACAAGCTCATCTTTGCCTTTTCCAAATAATATCAGTTGTTTATTTTCCCAGCACAGACCATGACAACAACCCAGCCAGGAAGTTATTCTCATCTTTAGCTTGTCAATGAGGCACTGAGGCTCTGGAGGTTAAGTAGTTTGCCTAGTGCTTCCCACACTTCAATCATTCCTATACTACCTTCCTATTTTTTTTGTTTAATATTTTTATTTAAGATTACTCACTTTGTTTTTTAAGGGAAACTTTGCACCCTTCCCATAAATGCAAAACCGGTATGGAGTGTAATTCATAGGAGGTAATCCTTAAAATACATACAGTGGAAATAAAATATGGTGTTCGTAAATTCTAATTCTGAGCTTGAGGTCTTACTCTGCATTTGTGAAAAAATGAAACTAGCCTGTGCTAGAAAGTTAGGACCAAAGAGAAGCTTTCAGCTTGATGTATTCAGAAGGATCTAAAGAAATTGATCAAGGAATAACTTTTTCACTAAGTGATTTTTCACCAAATGATTATTGGATCAAAGCATCACCAACAATTGGCTCCTACACCACCTGAATTATCCTGAAGAAGATCTTGAGTACTACTCATGATTCTTTACCTACACCGTAGGAAACAACCTGACTTGTCCAAGAAAATGGAGCTTGTAAAGGACAAAGCTAGGATCCAAACCACTCTCTGCCTGTATCAAAGTCTTTCCATTGTGCAATGTGGGCTCCCGGTTCAACAGATGTCACAACTTTCCTCTGAATTGGCCGTGTCTGTCTCCCCATGGTAATATTTTATCCCGGTGTGTCCATGAGGCTGAGTGATGTCGTGACCTTCAATGCCTTCCCTGAAAATGTGCCGGGAACTACATACCACACTCCAGAGGAAGCTAGACTCCCCCGTGGGGCCAGATGGGACTGTGCTCATCTGATGTGAGGCTGTGCTGTCTCTAGCACAGTCTGGGAAAGCATTACCTGTTTAAGCAGCTGGGCCACATGGCTGTTTCTGGTTATGCTGTGGTCAAGTTCACATTCCCCCACACTCCCAACTCCTATACGATAATTATCTGTTTGAATTAGTGTACAGCGTTTCATAGGAAAGAGTCATCTGACTTCATACTGTACTAAGTCAGGTCTATATTAGCCAAACAAAGGAGGAGACTGAAGGACAACATGGATTATGATTCTCTGGCCTTTGACAGGGCTGATCTCAATTGCTTCACAAACTATTGTAAAGTGTCAACCCTTCATTCTCCCTACAGCTAGTGAGTTCGTTGAAGGCAGGGACTGTGAATTTATCTTTGTATTCTTGTTCCCTGTCAAAGTGCCTGGCACATAGGTGTACTTCATAAATGTTTGTTGAATGAATTAATTCACTTGAATCATAGTGAAATTTAAATTGTGCTTAAGTTTAATAAAGTTGTAATGCTCTTTTGTTATTTTTGTCTATAACCACTGATTCTTCTTTATTTGATAACAGTCTTTGATTTAAAAAAAAGGAACCAACTCTCATTTACATTTGACACTGGAAGAACATGTGTTTGAACTGCATGATTTCACTTATATGCAGATTGTTTTTGATAAATACAGTACAGTACTGTAAATGTATTTTCTTTTCCTTAGGGCTTTCTTAATAACATTTTCTTTTCTCTGGCTGATTTTATTGTAAGAATACATTTCATAGTACATATAACATATAAAATATGTGTTAACTGACTACTTATGACTACTATGTCATAATGTGACAATTTAATTGGTAAGGCTTCCGGCCAACGGCAGGCTATTAGTAGTTAAGCTCTGGGGAAGTCAAAAGTTATACATGATTTTCAACTGCATGGGGGGTGGGGGTCAGCACCCCTAACCCTCATGTTATTCAAGGGTTAACTGTACTATAAGTCACCCTTAACTCCCTCTGTCTTCCAGGAGTTGGGCATATGACCCGAGACTGACCAGGGCACATAGAGACAGGCACATAACTCAGTTTGCGCTATTGAGAGTCAGGCCCAAGAATCAACAGTTTGTTGCCAGGCTGGTAGAGTAGAAGCTTGAAGCTGCTGATGGTCACCTGTTCCCCTCATGGGAAGAGCCCATGTGAGAATGAAGTCACCACCGAAGAGAATGAGATCAAGAAATGGAGAAAGAGTCCAGACCACATAACTGAGGCACCTGGATCCAGATGTGCCTGAAAACTCCACTCACAGTTTTTTAGTTATTTGAGGTTATTTGAGCCACTAAGGCCCCATCTTTAAACTACTGGTTCACAAATGCCAGCCTGAGATGAAACATTTACCCTTCCCTAGCAAAGTGAGAAAAATAATTTGATTTCTAAAACTCTTTTATCCTGACATTATATCTTTGCGAATGTTTGGCATTTAAGAATTGATCATGATAATAGATAGCAATTGTATTTTTCTGTCCTTAATAGAAAATGAGAAAGTTAGTGGCCCCTTTATCTCTCCTTTGTCTTAGTATACTCCAGCTGCTGTAACAAATCACCATAAACTTAAACAACAAATGCTTACTTCTCACAGTTCTGGAGGTTGGGAAATCTGCCATCAGAATGCCTGCATGGTCAGGTTCCGGTGAGAACTTGCTTCCTGACTTGTAAATAGCCTTCTTGTTGTAGGCTCACATGGCAGAGAGAGAAAAGGTAGCTCTCTTCCTCTGATAAGGATGAGAAGCCCATGGTGGGGGCTCCACCTTCATGACCTAATTACCTCCTCAAATCTCCACCTCCAAATGCCATCACATTAGGGCTTCAGCATTTCTGGAGAGAACACATTCAGTCCATACCACCCTTCATTTAAAAATGTTTTTGGGGCACCTGGGTGGCTCAGTTGGTTAAGTATCTGGTTTCGGCTCAGGTCATGATCTCATGGTTTGTGTGATGGAGCCCACGTCAAGTTCTGTGCTCACAGCGTGGAGCCTGCTAGGGATTCTTTCTCCCTCTCTTTGCCCCTCCTCTGTTCATGCGTGCTCTCTCTCTCTCTCTCAAAATAAATGAACTTTAAAAAATGTTTTTATCAGTCTGTGAAATAAAAGTCTGCCATAAAATACAATTTTGGGTATATGATAAAAGTTGGGATCATTTTTATTTCTTAGTACTTCATCTGATTCTAGGAAGCATTAAGGAAACTAGACTGCTTTGATCTAATGCCCAGGAAGGAGTCTTCATTCCAAAGGCTTCCCATGGGACTATCTAAAAGCAAGTCAGAGAGGTCTTTCGTCCCTCCTCCTGGGAATAGACACAGATCAAAGTGATGATTTTATTCCCCTCTTCCCTAGGACTGTGCAATGGGAAGCATACATCAGCAGAAAAAATCACTGCCTGAGGGCTCTCTTTGGCCATTTGTCACCTGTCCTGTAATGGCTCCGGGTTCCCCGCTTCTGAGTGATGACACCAGCCCTTAAGCACTGAGGCCTTGGTGGGGTGAGGGTGGAGGGGTTCAGGGAATGGAAGGAAGTGAAGAGCTTGAATGTAGCAGAGGGAGAGATCTGTGAGGGGGAGGGGAGTGGGGTGAGACATTCAGGGAAGGGGAGGAATAAGAAAAAGTGAGAGGGGGGAAAAAGCCTTTATAAATAGTGGAATTTAACTTTTGGGAGGAGGGAGAGAATTGATGTTTGCTTAGGCATTTGCCCAGGGGGAATGTTTACTCATGGTTTAATAGTCAGAATGAGCTTAGTGTTCAAGTAGAAATGAAGTCATATTCCAGGCAGGAGGTGGGCATGATGGAGTGGTGTGCCGGGTGTGTGCTGGGAATGTGCATTTTAGACAAATCATAGGACCATGTATGTGCAGATAATGCTCTGGACACATGAACTTTGACATCTGATGGCAGATTTGTCCCAGGCTGTGCTGTCCTACTTTCTTGATCCTTGTTTTTGAGATGGCTGGTTGGGTTGGTGTGTTTCCTGCAGCCGTGGAAAAAGTGAATCTTATTGGTTCACTTATGACTAGACTCAGTGTGGTTTGGATGCTGTGCTGTGTCTTGGACCTCTGCTGGGTTAGGCTTCTAGAATGTTAGATCATAGAGCCAGCAGCTAAACACACACACACACACACACACACACACATCCTTAGAAAGAGATGCAGCTGCTAGGACCAGCTGGGCATTTTCCTGCCTGCCACTGGGTCCTTGGGCTTCTTCTTCCTTCTGCCTGAAACTTTTATTCCTTTGTCTTATCCTTTACAGCTCAGCTCAAAAATCACCTCTTCAGAAAAATCGTCCTAACCACCCTACCTCAAACAGGTCCCCCTGCCATTTCCTCTCTCAGCACCTTCTCGGATATTAATTCTTTGTATATGTTTCTTATTTTGTTCTTTGTCTCTTCCTCCACATCCCTCTAACTCCAAAAGATCAGAACTGCGTCTCTCTGGCTTACCCACTCTCTCCTCCACTCTGAACACAGGGTCTGATTCATAAATGGGATTCAACCATTTGTCAGATGACTGAATCAATAAATTAACTGATGTGAATTCACATCCTGGACCTTTAACAGATAAAACTTGACACTATTGTATTGGGATCTTATTATTTAAAATAAAATTTCAAACTGTGGGAAACGGTTTGGCTATTGAAGAAGGCTCCCACTCTCCCTTTTCCTTCAAAGTGTCCTGAAGGTGGGATGGAAGAGCTTGGGATGTTGAACGTTGTATATTGATTTCTGGTCCTTTGTGAAAGGGAGAAGAGCCCTCGTTTGAAGAACAATTCTGTCTATAAAGTCCCTGGACACCCTTTACGTTTTCTATTTTAATTTTTGTGCCAAGGATGCATGTTCACAATCTAGTAACAAGCAATTTTATACAAATAATGGGAACTATTAGAGACAAGACACTACAGTTATCTAAAGACTAAAGTCTCTGCTGTCAGAGACATGTCCCTTTAGAAAGACAAAATGTTGTCACAGTCACATCCTGGGTAAAGTTGACTACACCAGCTCTCTTATTTTAAAAGAGTTACATGTTTTTGTTTTTTTCCTGTGCTTTGTTTTACATACATTCACTTGAGGAGGGAGCATGACAGCTCTACCTCTTAGTACGGCCGTTATAGTTGGTTGTCTGTGTTTTATCTGTTTATATCCAGCCCAATTTATAGGAAAAAAATGAAATAGCTTATAAATTATCTTACTATTACTGCATAGAATATCAGCACAAATTAGAGATTTAAAAAAGCACGAATGTATTACCTTGTAGTTTCTACAGTCAAGAGTCTGGGCATGGTTTGACTGGATCCTCTGCTCTGGTTGCACAAGGCTACATGTTGGCCCAAGCTCATCCAGATTGTTGGCATGATTCATTTCCTTGTGGTGTAGGACTATGGTTCCCCCTTCTTGCTAACTGTTGGCTGGCAGCATTCTCAGCTTCTAGGGGATGCTCCTCCTCACAGGCAGCTCACAACCTAGTTGTCTGCTTTCTTCCTATGAGGGCAGCCAGAGAAACTGTAAAGGGCTCATCTTATTAGCTCTGGCCCACCCCAAATAATCTCCCTTTTGATTAACCTTAAATCAACTGATTTGTTTCCTCATCATGTTGCCCTTCCCCAGTTCAAGCTGCCTTCTCAGTTGGCTCTTGGCAGCCTCCTCACTGACTCCTGCTTGCTCCTGCTCCAGCCAGCTCTTGTGGCTGCAGCCAGGGTGATGGTTCTAAATCTGATCCTGCCACTCCCTGAGTAGAACCTTTCATTGGCTCCTTGTTCATCTCAGGATAAAGTCCAAACTCTGTGATATGTTTCAAAGGTCCATGATCTGTTCCTCCCCACTCCACTGGCCTCAGGGTTGGCCCCTCACGCAGTCTGCCACCCTGCCACCTCACTTGCTCCCCCATTTCTTTCTGCCTGGCCAGTGCCTCTTAATCTGACCTTATTTCATCTCACTTTAGACTTCACTAGCTCTGGGATGCCTTTCCTGCCTGATCTTCCCAAAACCATAGGAGGGACCTTCCACAGGCTCTCCATCCCTCATCCTCCCATTTATGGAATCACAGCAACTGCCACAATGCAGTGTAATGACCTATTTAGTCTTTCTAACTAGATTGTAGCTGCCCAAGATCACATGCTTTAGTTTTTTGGGTTTTTTGTTTTTCTTTTTTTTTTTTTTTTTTTGGTATTCTCTGCATCTAGCAAGGACTCAACAAATGTCTCTTGAATGACTGACTGACTGAATGATGAATGGATGAATGAAAGTATGTGGTTGTGTCAGGGAACACACTATGATCATACTTTACAAACATCACCTCTGTTAAGTGACTATGTACCAGGGAACCTGAAAACAAAGCAAGTGATATTCAGACAATCTGGAAAAATTGAGTGCATATGGCATAAAATTTCACTCAACTGAAAAGAGCCTCTCGAGAAGCTCCTGCTTTATCAAAACAAAAAGAGGACCAAGGAATAGGAGATTCAAATTGGGAAGAAAGGAAAAATGTGGGGGCAGCTGGTGGCTCATTTGGTTAAGCATCTGACTTTGGCTCAGGTCATGATCTCACAGTTTGTGGGTTCGAGCCCCATGTTGGGCCCTGTGCTGACAGCTCAGAGCCTGGAGCCTGCTTCAGATTGTGTCTCCCTCCCTCTCTGCCTCTCCTCCACTCGGGCTTTGTCTCTCTGTCAAAAAAACCAAATAAACATTAAAAAATTTTTTTAATTCTAAAAAAAGAAAGAAAAGGAAAATGTAGAGAAAGGATTAATCACATGAGGAGAGAATTCCCTTTTTATTTTTATTTTTTTATGTTTGTTTATTTTGAGAGAGAGAGCAGGGAGGGGGCAGAGAGGGAGAGAGAGAGAATCCCAAGCAGACTCCACACTGTCAGTGCAGAGCCCAACGTGGGGCTTGATTTTAGGAACCCTGAGATCATGACCTGAGCCAAAATCAAGAGTCAGACGCTTAACCAACTGAGCAACGCAGGTGCCCCAAGAATTCCCTTTTTAAATGGGAAAAGATATATTTTCCATTTGATCACAGATTGAGAGATTGCTAAAGTAACAGAAAAATAAATCATGTGTTAATCCCAGTCTTGACTGGCCTTCTAAGGAGGGTGAGCTGTCCCAGTTGGAGAACCTCTTGTTTTCTGCTGGCTGTGGGAGTCCTTGCTGAGAGGTGCTAAATCACTCAGTATTATTAGTTGGTTGGTTAGTTAGAGGCCGGGGTGGGGGGAGCTAGGAAGGGTGGGAGGACATGGAACAAGTGGTGGAAACTGGAGTCTGCCCTGTCTAACTAAGGCTGGGCTCTGAAACACAGTGCATGGGGAAGAACCCTCACCAAGCCTCAGGCACAGGGGACCCGGAGCCCCAACATGCCCAGTGGGAGTTTATGAACTTGTGTGCCTATGACTATACATCTCTTCCAAACCTTTACTAACATCTTCTTCCTCAATAATACTTTAGGCACAAGTGGGCTCTGGGGAACTCTGAGGTGGACAGTGCTGGGTACCTCTGGCACAGGGTCAGGACAGAGCCATTCCATAGAGGCGTCTACAGCATACCTACAAACCCAGAGAATGTTCTGAAAACTGCATGCTATGTAAAATGGCCACGTACAGAAGTGAGTAGCAGTGGGACTAGGTATTTGCACATGAAATCCTTTTCTTATTAAAAAACTATTGACTATTGTTGAAATGGTCCTCTGGGATTTCAGAAGACTTGGTCTCCTGGTCTTGCTATGGGAACAACATCAGTGGCAAATCATCTCAGCCCTTCAGCCATTCATCCAGAACTCTCCCTTGAGCACCTGCTATGTTGCAGGCTCGGTGCTAGACGCTGGAGGCAGAGCAGCCAGTCAGCCTGAGTCAGTCTCCAGATGCAGCGCAGACTGGCATGGAGCCTTCTGGACCCAAACCACAGCCTCGGAATCAGGAAATCTTACTGAATCCTGCTGACTGTGTGCACTGCCAAATTAGAGGGTTGACCCTGAGAACAGAGACCATTCTGGATTGTCGTGAACATGTTTATATTTAAATATGTCCCAGATAACAAAATAGAAAGCATGCTTCATCTGATGGGAGAGCAGGAACAAGCCTTCCTAACGGGTCACCCTAGCGCTGTGGCTCTTCAGGCAGGGACTCTCTGGGGCTGCTTCTTCTCCATAGCTTGTGTCTTAGCTGACCCGGGGCTGTGCTTTCTTTGGTAAGGCTCTGCCTCTGTGCCCTGGGCTGGGTACTCTCCTCGTAGGGGTTGCTTGAGGGACGCTTCTCTTGAGATGGAAGTTCACCTGGAAGAAAGAAAGACGCAGCTAGGTGGGGAGAGGAGTCAGTTTTCCATTTCCTGGAATTGGAAATGGAGAAGAACATGTTTGGACCTGGTTCTCCCACACTCCCAGGAGCTGAGGGCACGGCACGAGGGAGCACTAGCACAGCACTGAGCCACAGCAGCACTGAGGCGCCCGACGTGGCTGACGTTCCCAAGAAGAGATACAGAGTCACTGGTGATAACGCAGGGCACACCTGGATGCACTTAATGTCCATTATTAGAAGCAAGTGACATCTACACTTCAAACAACAATTTCACTGACACTGTTACTTGGACAAGAGCTATGACGATGGTTCCATAATAATCCCCTTCATGCTAATGTGTGAATCACAGGCGTCGTGCTCAGGCACGACAATGAATACCTCACACCTTCAGATCTAAACCTGCTGCCGTGATTGCCTGAAAATGTACATAGTGGGGATGATACAGATTATTCATATGGATTCTTAAATTCCAATTTTCCATGTGCAGTGAATGCATCCTTTCTGGCACGACACTAAAACCTGCCCTCTAGCTGTGGCCCATAGATGTGAAGATACTTCTGACTGACAAGTGTGGGTCTGTGGGCCGTGGAACCTTGCTAGGAGGAGGGAGTGGCAGAGTGTTCTAACCACACTCCCCTGAGGGATCCCTGGCTTCCAGGCCTTGGAACAGTCTGAGCCGCTGAAGCCAGCTGGGAGTTGAAAACATGCATGCGAGCTCTCTACGAGGTCATTTTCCACCGTCCCTTCCACGGAAACCCACAGCCAGCTTATCTGCCAGTTCCGCAAAGTAAAGGAAATCAGAGCTAATTACATCATTATCATTTCCTATATAGTAATTCAGAGATCTAGGAAAAAGAGAGAGAGACAGAGACACAGAGAGAGACAGAGACAGACAGAGAGAGAAGGCAGCAAAATAAGGAAAGGGCAGGACAAGGGAAGGAGCTGACCTCTGGCAGGCTGTGGGGAAAGCAAAGAGGAGGACACAGGACTCTGAGAGATATGTGAACAGTCTTCACTTCACCATGGAAACCCTCCAGTAAATAATCTTTTCTTTCTTTTTTCTTTCCTTTGCCAGATGGATCTCTGTTTAGAAAACTGAAGAGAGGGAGAGAGAGAGGCTCTGCGGTGATTGTGTCCCAAAGACAACTTTTTTCCTTTCTGGTTATATCTGACACAGGGATGGGCTATGTTCATTTACTGAAAGGCTGTATCACAAAGGAAGTGACATCTTTTGAAGTAGAGCGTATTGCTTAACAGGCTTCGCGGCTGTTCGCAGGCATTGAAGAGGGCCTGTCACCCAGGGCTTCCACGTGCGGCTGCCTATCAGCCATTTGACTCTGGGGGAGAACAAGAAAAAGGCCGGAGGCCTAGGGGTGGGAGTCGGGGTAGAGAATGCTGGTTGGGAAACTGGGGCCAGGTAACAGGCTATGGTAGGAGCTGCCTGATCTGCAAGTGGAGTAGTTTATAACGTGCAGGAGCTAGGACTAGAGGGAGGAGAGGGGAAAGAGGGAACTATCTAGAAACTTCAGAGGATGTAAAGAACCCAGATCCTTGTGTTAAAACCTGGGTTACACACACAGGCTGTGACCTAGCATGAGGTCCTGTAGCACACTGGCTAAGAGGGCAGCCCTGAAGTCCAAGAGAGGTGCTGACGGGCACTCCACTCACTCTCTGGGTGACATCGGACATGTTTCTTCTCTAAGTTTCAGTTTCCTCGGCCATAAATTATGGGAAGACTTACGCATCCCTGGCAGGGTTGTTAAGGTTAAATGAGATAGTTCTGGAAAGCCCTCATATAGTGTCTCATACATAGGAACCATTCAGTAAATAGTACCTATAACTGTGTTGAGGACAACAAGCAACTTGACCACAGAGTCAACAGAGAAAGGGGTGAGTGGGTCTGCTGGGCTCTAGGGTTGTACCGAGAAGGAACTGGACAGAGCAAGGAGGCCCTAGAGAAGAGCAGACTTGTAGGGAAACAAGGTCTGTAGGTGCTCATTAAATAGAACCACCTCATTACCTCTTCCTCAGTGTCTGTGACCTCTGAGCTTCTTCAGCTCTGGGATCCTAACCTAATATGACCAAAGCTGACAAGGTCCAGGCAGTAGGTCAAAAACGTTCCTTGCTTCTCATCCCACCTATAAAAGACAGCTGTGCCAGCTGAATACCAGAGAGCTGCTGGCTCTTTTGCCAAGTTGAGTGGAAAGCAAGACTGTCTGGCACATGGGGCACCAGGAGGGGGCAGAGTGCCATCTGGTGGTAGTCCCAGCTGATGGCACAGAGCAGACAATCCAAGGGAGTCCATATGGGCAAGGTCCCTGGGATTATAAACGTGCAGTTGTTGAGAACTTTCTATGTGTAAGTCACTGTACTAAATGCTTTATGTGTACTTTCTCATTCCAACCTTTTATAAAGCAGGTACTATTCACACCAACTTACAGAGGAAGAAACTGAGGAAGAATGATTAGGTAATTTGTCCAAAGTCTGTGGATAGAAGAAGGTAGTGCTTTTTATCACTGTGCTATGTGAAACAGAAGAAAGAGAAAAAGCCAAAAGAAAGTAGGGAAATATATAATAGGAGAAATGATAGAAGAAAAATAAGCATATGAGAGCAATGAATTTTTTTTTAAGTGGAAGAGGAAAGCTTGGCAGAGATTAGAACCATGCAATAGGTTGTCTGTGACTTTGTGTAAGTGATCTTTACGGTGCTCTGTGAATGTCAGTCTAACTCACCAGTTTTGGTTCCCCAGGACCCACGGTCACGATCACTGTCTCTGGGTCGAACCCAGGTGCTGTGGCAGTGACAGTGTAGGTACCTGGAAGCAGCAACCGGAAGTAATCACCATGGTCACCTAAAAGTCACAAGAATAGAATAGAACTCAGTCTGCTGATTAGAAATCTGCCATTTGGGGCCTTGATAAGATAAATGATCTGAGGGTTTTAGCTTACCACAAGTTTGATTTTTTTTAATAGCATGATGAAACTGGCTAAAATCAAAAAGAATTTTAGTCTATTTTATATAAGAGCATGGGCTTCTCAGCTCATGGGAAGAAGTTTCACTGTACTCTGTACTGACACTATTGTGTTTAATTCTAGACCCTATATTTTAAAACAAACTCATGTCCAGTAAAGGGTCACTAGAAGAAAGGCTGAAAGATCTAGGATTGTTTTGGGTGGTAAAGAAACTACATGAGACTTCTGTTTCAATGTTTGAAAAGCCACTGTGAAGAAATGACATCTACCTTAAAAAAAAATAAGGATGAGAACTATGAGTTTAAATTGTAGGAGGAAGAGTTTGCTAGAAAGAAGCATAACTGCTGTGACTAACAGAGCTATTGAAAAAGAAATGGACTGCCTTATGAAATGGTGAGCACTTAAACAGAGACTGAGCATCCCTGGAAAACCTACACAGTTGTGAAGTGCACAACCTGCACTGATGGACATAGTTTGCACTAATGGACAGGATAGCCCTGGGTTAGAAAATCCAGGTGTTTTGTGTGTGTAATCTTATATTGAGTCAGAGGGCTGGACTAAATGACCACTGTAAGTCTGATTTTTAGAATCCTATTTTTAGTATTTCTTCCATCACCTTCTAAAGGGGAAAATAAAATTCAAAAGAAAGCCTATTTTTCTATGGCAGGGATGCAGCATTTTGGCTAATGACTGTGTATCTCTTTAGGATCAATTGTGACCATGCCTTTAACATTTCTTTCAAGTGTACATCAAGACACAACTAAAATAATAAATGCACTTAAGAATGAGACAGGGGCACAGAGGTGGCTCAGTCAGTAAGCTTCCAACTCTTGATTTTGCCTCAGGTCATGATCATGAGTTCGAGCCCCACATTGGGCTCCATGCTGGGCTGCTTAAGATTCTCCCTCTTCCTCGGCCTTTCCCCTCACCTCTCTCTCAAAAATAAGAATAAAAAATAAGTTTCAAAAATAATGAGATATACAATAAATAATAAGGAAGTATCTTCTCTGTCCCCCTATTGAATGCCTATCCTTTCTTTTTAAAATACTTTAGCAAAAGCAGTGAGTTATCATACATATTTTGGATAGTGTAAGTTACACCCCAAGGGCCGTCATTTTCTTAACTGGGAACTGACAACCAGTTAGTTAGCTGGCATTGTATCAGAAAGGCCCAATTCCAGACATCTATGACAAGGGCTTCAGCTATCTTTCTCTGTAATCAATACTAGATGCTTTTCTAAGTAGCATAATGAATGTTGGCGATGAGTATTTTCAGTGATAAAATGAGTAATTTGTTACTTTAGCATAGTGAGTGTTGGAAGTAGGCTCCTACTGGTGGAATTAGTGGTATTCAATATATAGTGATTGCCTGGAATGTGTCAGAGACCTTCCCTGCCTGTGTGTGAATAGGGTGTGAAAATCTAGGAAGCCCTGAAGTTCTAAGGGATGCCCAAGGTTTGATCCTTAAACTCAGGTCCAGCCACTGGTATAGAGGATTCTGGTTGTCTGATGCTTGACTATGAGGCTACAAAATCTTGCCTTTAGAATCCTGCTGCTTTTGCCTTGAATGAACCTTTCATGTAAGATGTGTTGGGATCGCCTTCAGCAACATTCAGTAAACAGACTGAAAGTCTGAACTGTAGGATGCCTGCGTGGCCATAATCATTGGTGTGGTAAAAGGCGGCCTTGCTCGTATTGAGGTTGTGGGAGGTAGGCAAATTTTACCCAACCCCCATCATTGGTAGCTACTGCTCTATGTTATAAGCAAAACAAACACGGAAGGAAGGAAGGAAGGAAGGAAGGAAGGAGGGAGGGAAGGAAGGAAAAAGGAAAGGAAAGAAAGAAAAGGAGGGAAGAAAGGAAGACAGAAAGAGAGACAGAAAGACCTAAAAGTTGTGCATGATCACATTTGGTGAGGGGCAGTTTGCAACACGCGGCCATGGGATACTCCGCACCCTTCTGCAGCTCCTGGTCGGTTCCAGGAAGACTGTTTCTGCCATTACTGTCCCACTGCAACAAGCCCACAGAATGCATCTTGCTAACATTTCCCTGGATAGAAGTGAAGTGAAATTCTTGGCTCAGGGACAAGACTAAACATCCGTTTGATGTCCTTTTTTTTTGAGACCCCATTTCACACTAGTACGTGAGCTATCAACATCAAACCCAGAAAACACCCCTAACTTGTATGAGGCAGTGACTCCTGAATGGTGAGATAGAAATTACATCATCCTTATCCAGGCCTCTTAGTTCCCTGTCTCCATTTCTTTTTTTTTTTTTAAGTTTTATTTTTATTTATTTTGTGAGAGAGAAAGAGAGCAAGCAGGGGAGGGGCAGAGCGAAAGAGACACAGAGCAAGCAGGCTCCATGCTGTCAGCACAGCGCCCAGTGCAAAGCTCGAACTCATGAACCGTGAGATCATGACCTGAACTGAAATCAAGAGTCGATGGATGCTTAACTGACTGAGCCACCCAGGTGTCCCCCTGTCCCTGTTTCTATCATCTTTCCTTCCTCCTGTCCCTACCCCCATGGTCCTTGACACCCTCGCTGGCTTACAAATTGGCCTCCTGATCATGCTGAAACAAGGTGAGGACGTGAAGGCTTCCCTCGCCTCCACCAAGCAGTGGCCACCTACCTGAAGTGACATCATGGTTAATCCCACTAACAGAAATGACAGCCTCCGCAAGGTTATTATAGTTCTCATCACGCACCATTCCCTTGATGCCCTGGTGTACCTGGAGGAAGGTTTACAGTGCACAGTTAGGACCATGAAACAGGTGTCCAGTGTTGGGGTTTCCTCAAAGCCCTTTCTCACACACTTTTGCATTTGATCTTCACAAAGATTATGGTAACAGCCCCTTCATTAACTGGTCTCTCTGACTCCTCGTCCCGACAGTCTCTTCTCAACAGAGCAGTCAAAGTGACCCCTGTGAAAATCTAAGGCAATCACAAGTCTATTCGCTGTCTCTATGGATTTAACTCCTCTTGACACCTCATGTAAGTAAAACTATACAATAGTTGTCTTCTTGTGACTGGCTTATTTTTGCCTGAAGCCCTCAGAGTTCATTCATGTTGCAGCATGTCTCGGAATTCTCTTCTTTTTTAAGGCTGAAGAATATTCCATTTTATGTCCCTACCACAGTTCATTGATCCATTCATCCATGAGTGGACACTTGGGCTGCAACCTGGGTTGCTGTTACCTTTTAGCTGTTGTGAAGAATGCTGATACTAACAAAGGTGTGCAAATATCTCTTTGAGATCCTGCTTTCAATTCTTTTGGATATATGCCCAGAAGTGGGACTGTTGGATCACGGAGGCTATTCTATTTGTAATTTTTGAGGAACCACATACTGCTCTTCATAGTTCCAACTCTCCACATCCTTGCTAATGCTTGCTATCATCTGTCTTTTATTGTCTTTTTTTTATAGAAGCCACCCTAATGAGTGTGAGGTGGTATCTCATTGTGTAATTGATTTGCATTTCCCTAACTACCGCTTATTGGGAGCCGAGCACTTCCCATTGTGCCCTCATCAGGGAGCCCCTTCTCCCCTGACAGCTGCATGATCCTCTCCCTCACCTCCTTTGCGGGCTTCTTCCCTGCATTTTGCATCTACCATGTTATAAAATGTACTTGTTATATATTGTCAGTCTCTCCTAACTAAAATATAAGCTATAAATGGGCAGGGATATGTGTTTGCCCATAATCCTGAGCATACAGTACTGTTGCTGACAGATAATTGTGCTCAGTTACATTGAGTGAATAGATTAGCTCTGGAGAAGCAGCCCAGATGTCCTGTATGGAGTGAAAGCAGAGGTCAGAACTGAGCCTCACAAAAACCCTTGCCTACCATCAGAAAACACGTCTCTTTCTGTAACCAGGAAAGTTAAAGAATGGGATTTTACCTGTTCCAAGAATTGGATTAGGGCTTCCCGATTACCCAGCCACTCACGCTGTAATTCCTCTTGGCGGGGAAACTTGTCACAACTCAGTTCCAGCGTGATCTCAAAACAGTTGGTGTGGAGATAGTTGAAGTCTTGCATTCCTGAGGGAAAGAGGGTGGTGGCAGATCTGCAGAACCAGGATCCCACCAATGCCCCACCTCAACTCTATTAAAAAAATTTTTTTTAATGTATATTTATTTTTGAGAAAGAGCGTGAGCAGGGGCGGGGCATAGAGAGAGAGAGAGAGAGAGAGAGAGAGAGAGAGAGAGAGACAGAGACAGAGTCTGAAGGAGGCTCCAGGCTCTGAGAGGTTAGCACAAAGCCCAGCATGGGGCACGAACCTACAAAATGAGAGATTATGACCTGAGCTGAAGTTGGACACTTAACCGGCTGAGCCATGTGGGCGCTCCCCACCTCTACTTTCTTTAATTGCCATTTCTCCATCACTACCATCACCTCATGCTCCCCACCCCCCCACCCCCGCCATGGCCTTCTATTCTACCTCTCAATCTCCATTTATTTTTCTCCTCCATAAAATCTTTCCCCAGTTTCCCAGTTTTCTCTCTTCATAAATGCCCATTTTGTCATCCTCTCCTCTTCCCCATCTCAATACTTAAATTCACTTTTGACCTTCCTTGCATTTCCAAAGTCTGCTTGTTAGTCATGCCTTGATATTGGACTACACCTGTATTGCTTCTGGAGGTACAGATCTTCTCTCTGGGTGATGATGTTCTTCAGACCTTGGAGCTGGGATACCTTGTTTTCACAGCCCTCCTCCTATCTGAGAACACTGCACTAACCTGAGATCAGTTAACTCAGAAAAACAGGCCCCTGACAAAACAGAAGGCAGCTATGTTTTTCTTCCATCAAATGCTTGTCTGCTTCTATCTTCTATATTAGTCAGTTGAATCAATGACTCTTAAATGTGTTTCTGATTATTAGAGTGGTATTTATATCACAGATGTATTTGGGCTAAACACTATTCATTTAATCAACTTTCACCTGCTCTAAGCTGATGAGCAACTGTTATAGAAAGAATGAGGAAAGTTGAAGAACAACTATGACCTCTTACATTAGATCTCTTTCTGCATCAGAATAATCTAGAAGGTTGTACGCAGATAAATGCAGGTTTCTGGGCCTTAGCCCAAGTTTCAGTAGGGATGGCGTGAGGCCCTCCCAAAAATCTGCAGTTCTAATAAGTTCCCAGCTGATGCCAAAGATGCTGGTCCAGAGACCACACCTTTGGAACAATCATTTTAATGAACTGAATAATCTTGGAATTGTATCAGCTTATTTTGGGGCAATGATTCTCAGTGGAAGCATGGACCCTGCTTTCTCAGGTGATGGGAAGGTGGAGGGAAAAACAAGTACAATTTTGTAAAGTGTATTTCACATTTTAAATTGTGTGTGGGGTACCTATTGCTTCCTTAATGCAAACTAAAACAAATAAAGCTCAACAAAATCTTCTTACCTTGTGTATAAGCAAGCTGTCAGCCACAGGAAGTCTACCACTTCCCAGTATATGGTGATTCCCCAACCTTCCTCCCCGCACACTTTCCATAGAACCAGCCATCAGCTCAGCCCTTACCAGTGAGCTTTCTGTTATCTGGGCTCTGTCCAGGTCAGATTGGAAAGGATGGGAGAAACAGGTGCTAAAACATGATGCCTAAAAGAACCTGGCTTCCTGCTTCAGTCTCTTCCCTATCTTTAGGGTCTCCGTCTACTAAAGGTTCATAAATAGACCTCCCACCCATCGCTGATGGGGAAGGCCCAGAGAATGGAGAGAGAAGCCTCTTGCTCAAGGTTTCCGCTATGCTGTCAGTGGCCAATGCCCATGGCAAACTCCAGCTCCCAGAAGATGGGCAGACAGGGTAGAGTGAGCACCCATCACAGGAACTGTTCACGTCCAAGCCAGCTCCGTTGGTCATCTGTTGCTATGTGAGGCACACCTCCATGCTACTTAGAAAAGGCCCTAATATCTAGAAGCTACCCATTTCCAAATGCTTTATGTATATTGTTTTATTGAATATTCACATCAAAATTACAAAGCAAGTATCGTTATTTTTAAAGTACAGATGAGAAACCAAGGCAGAGAGGTTAATTACCCTGAAGCCACATAACTGGTAAATGAGCGAGCTGGGTTTCAACCCAATGTACCCTTACAGCCATACTCTTAACCACTCGACTACATTTTTCCCCTCCTATGCCCTAATCTATTATTAAACTACTAGTTTTAAAGGACCACAAGGTGGGACACCTGGTGGCTCAGTTGGTTGAGCATTTGACTTGATTTCAGCTCAGGTCATGATCTCAAGGTCGTGGGATTGAGCCTCAGGTCAAGCCCCACGTCCAGCCCTGCACCGGGCTCCACACTGAGCATGGAGCCTGCTTGGGATTCTCTCTCTCCCACTCTGTGCCTCTCCCTTCTACGTGTGCTCTCTCTCTCTCTCAAATAAAACAAATAAATAAAAATAATAAAGGACTACAAGGTGTCCCTACCTTCATTTTAAAGCATCAGAATATGACATTAAATGCCAACTTAAGACTTCTCCATTGTTCAGATCTCTACTTAAATGCAAAATTCTACAGAATTCTTGTTGTTTCCTGAGAAAAAGTGATAATTTAGGACAGATGAGCCCCATTCCACCTCAGCTTGCAGCACCGTTGTCCCCAGGACTCCTTACCCTTGCTGAGAGAATACCAGGAAGCCCCATTGGTGATGCCATCCGGGAAGTAATCCCCACAGTTCCATCCCTGGTGCATCCATCCATGCGCATAGGAGTACACCTTGGCCAGCTGTGGGTCAAGCAGATGGAGAACAACCTGAGTGTTTTCAACTCCTACGGCAATGTTCACACTTGGAAGTAGGGTGATACCATGAAACTCCACACTGTATAGACAACTCATTACTTCCTTTAGTGAAAGAAAATACCAGCAGGCATAGGGAGATGGTGTGTGTGAGTGTCTCTGTGTGTATGTGTATGTGTGTGTGTGTGTGTGTGTGTGTGTGTGTGTTTGTGTGTGTGTGTGGTGGACTAGAGTGCTGATTTTCCCACTCTCTTGGGGATAAGTTTCAAGCACAAAGTGAGGGGTGACACCAGGTGACATATAAGCTCCTTTCCAGTATACCATTTTATAGCTGAATTTTATAAAAGAAAACAAGGAGCAAGTAAAATAGACCTTCACCATGAAAAGAATTACAGTAGAACCCCCTTTCCCATGGTTTCCATTACTTGTGGTCATCTCGGGTCTGGAAGGAGATGATCCTCCTTCTGACAATATGTCAGAGAGTCAGTAGTAGCCTAATGCTAGGTCGTAATGCCAATGTCACTCCCCTTACTTTATTTCACCAAGTAGGCATTTTACCATCTTGTTTCATCACAAGAAGGGTGAGTATAGCACAGTAAGATGTTTTGAGAGAAATTCATTTAACTTTTATGACAACTTTCACATAACTATAATTATAGTATACCCTTCACATAACTTTATAGTGTATTGTAATGATTGCTCTATTTTAATATTAGTTATTATTATTAGTCTCTTCCTGTGCCTAAGTTGCAAATTAAACTTTATCACAGGTACACATAGGAAAAAATTATATATAGGGTTCAGTACTATTTGCAGTTTCAGGCTGTCCCTGGGGGCCTTGGAATGTGTATCCCCCATGGATAAGGGGGGGTTATTGTATGTACTGGGGGTGAGAGGTGTGTGTTAGGGGAAGACAAATATATGTGGAATCTCTATAATCCCCTTTTAGTCCTGCTTTATAACAGTGGAAAACACGAGATTACTAGAGAAAGTTATAATAATATATTTGCTTTGCAAAGCAATAACTGGTATAATTCTCTATGGAATTCATTAATTGATGAATTAATGATTAATGTTAATTATTATTTGTATTAATTATATATTACTACTAATATATTAGCTATAAAATAATCTGTTGATTTTATTCTCTTGCTGTTTGGAACTGGTAGGTAAACATTTTTTCATGCACATGGTCTGTTTTTCATTAATATAGCCATGGTACCATCACCTTGTAAATCAGACCTCCTAAATCCTCTCCTGAGTCCCATGTTCCTCTGCCTGAACAAGCTGCCATTCTGCATACCTTCTGGAAAAGCTTGTCATCGGGTGTGGGGGTATTGGCAGTGCGGCGTACACCTCGAACCCGATGCTCGAAGGACTTGTCATACGGGTAATTGGCCACCACTGCTCCTCCGTGGAGATTGGCTGACAGGACAAAGTTGAAGGAGCGGATCCAGCGGATCACAGCCTCAGTCTCGGGTTCCACCTGTGGGGAGACAAGGGTCTGGCAGTGGAGCTGCAACGGGAGCTGGCAGATGGCCATCCAAATGGGTTTGCAGGAAGTGGCCTGAGAGGATAGTACGTCTGAATAAAACAAAGAGTGTCCTCCTGGATATGAGAAGAGGAAATGCGGAAACTCTGGTCTTCTGCATAACAGTTTAAACAATTTAAGTGGAAGGATGCCTGGTGGTTTAGTCAGTTAAAGCCTCTAACTCCTGACTTCAGCTCAGGTCATGATCTCACAGTTCGTGGGTTTGAGCCCCATGTCGGGCTCCATGCTGGGACCCTATCTGTCCCCCTCTCTCTCTGCCCCTCCTCCACTCATGCTTGCTTGCTCTCTGTCTTTCTCTCAACAAATAAACTTAAAAAAATTTTTTTTTAATTAAGCGGATGAACTCTTTTTCAAAATGACATGGCATGTGGAATCCCAACATACAGAGTAGCTAAAGAGAGCATTTAGGGAGGTGAAACTATTGTATATGATACTGTGACAGTGGACGAATGCCACAGACCATAGAATGTACACCAAGAAGAGTGAGCACTAATGTAAACTATGGACTTGGGTGATAATGATGGACCAAGGTAGTTCATCAGTTGTAATAAATTACCACTCTGCTAGGGCATGTTGATACTGGGAAGCAGGGAGTACATCGGAACTCTGAACTTTCCCCTCAAGTTTGCTGGGAACCTAAAGCTGCTCTAAAAAAATAAGGTCTCTTATTGAGGACTTATCTCAGCAGGCACAACTCACAGCTGCTGAGAAACTGAAAGTTCAAGATGAAGCTGTCTCAGACATTCAGGAAAACACAAAGATTCCAACTGTACAAGAGCAGAGTGAAGATGAAGAGGTTTATGAAATAGGTGTGGAAGTTAAAGACATAGACCTGGTCACACCACAAGCAAATGTGTCAAGAGCAAAGGCAGTCCCAGCCCTGGAGAACAACAGTAATGACGTTGTAAATGCTATTGTGGAGTTAACAACATAACCATCTGAAAACAAGAAACTTTTTGGTGTTTTAAAAGAATAGCTGCAGCTTGGGTATGCAACTTTATACTGTTTCTATCATCAGTAAGTTATAGCTTCTTGTTGGATGAAAAAATTAAAGTCTATTGACAGAGAGAGAGGTTTGAAGAGGGTGGCATGGTTGGAGAACTCAGGGCCCCTGCTTGGCTTCTCTGTGACAACAAGGAAAGGGTTCTCCAATTTACCCATTGCTCCAGCAGCTTCTGAGGCACCACTGCAGATATTTAGGGCTCTAATAAATACAACTGGAAAGTGATGGTTTACAGTAATGATTTTCAACCTCCTCCTTACACCACCACATCTGCTGTAATGTTGACAAGTAAAACAGGCTACTGTGGTCATATCCAAATTTCATGGATTGGATATAGTGTGATAAGGGCCAGTCTTGGCTAAGTAGTTGAATTCCACCCTTTCGATTGCATATTATGTTCCTAGTGAGTGACAGTATTCTAAAGAAAGCCTTGAATCTACTTGGATTTGCAGTAGAAGCAAATAATTTACAGTCTTTAGTGTTTTCCCTCCTGTTAGGATGGATTTGCTTAGAGGTTATGTGGTGTTAATGTGTTAATGGCTCCTCTTGGACCAATGGTCAACTGTGACGGCCCTCATCTTTGCCATTCCTGAGGGACTGCATGAGTAGGGTTGAGTCTTGCCCGATCAGAATGGATATGATACCAAAGGCAGCAGTTTTGCTCTGTGACCAGGGCTCAGATCCTTTGAAGCAGCCCTTTCTCCATGTCCTAAGCCACCATCCACCAGCATGAGGCCAGCTTCTCACTGCTCCTTTCCCATCAGGAGCAAGAAGACTAACTTCTCACGGCCTTTTTTTCTTCTAATATGGAGAAAAGGGAGCCACTGGAAGTCTATTATTGGCTCAATTACCTTATTTTACTTGGACAAGTTTAATAAATCAGGACATCCTTCAAGCTGAATATGCCAACTACTACGAAGTTACTTTTGACTTATTATTTACTTGAGCCAAGGGCATAGTTGCTATCTGAAATC
Organism: Suricata suricatta; assembly: GCF_006229205.1. Taxonomy (NCBI): domain Eukaryota; kingdom Metazoa; phylum Chordata; class Mammalia; order Carnivora; family Herpestidae; genus Suricata; species Suricata suricatta. The sequence goes on from NC_043701.1 coordinate 158,642,762, forward strand.
TAAATTTGTCAGCATGACTTTTGCCTAATTTCAAAGGGGGAAAAAACTGACACTATTCTTTCTGGAAACTCCCAATAGAAAGCCTTACACCTGCACTCTCTAAGTTTAAATATTCACAAATAGAACACTGAAAGTACCTTATCCAGTGGAAGGAACAGGGTGGTGGTGGGGATGCTCTGAGAATCACAGTGGTTATTCCCAGGAGCACTCGCATTACCATGAGTGCATTCCCGGCCTCCAGGCCTGTGTGCATCAGCTGGGCTCCTCAGATTGAGACAGTAAGGAAATGACAGTAAGGTAAAGCAGCCGAGAGTCAGACAGAAAGGGCAGAGGAAAACTGTAGGAGCGAGCTTCCTGAGCTTCCTTCTGCAGCTAATTGTTGGTGAGCACACAGTTCATCACCTGTAAGAGATTTCTCTACAGAATGCTAGTCTTCTTTGACAGGGTAGTCTGGTAGAAAGAATGTTGGCTTAGGAACCCAAGGGCCTGGGTTTTAATCCTGAGTCCACCAATTACTAGCGATGTGAGTGTAAACCAGGGACAGATCTCAGCCCTGCTTCATGCGTTCACTTCACAGCATTACAACACTCACTCGAAACGCTGGCTAAGTAAGAATTTGGCAGCCACTGCGCAACGGTGTGATAACTGCTTTCACTTCGCTACCTTCACCACTAATATCAAACAGCATGTGCTCCAGGAGGGCCTCTTTGCTGGGAGAGAATAAATACAAAGAGGGGAAGATACAGTTCTTGCTGCTCTGCACAGATTAACACAGAGTTGAGTGGATGCTTAATTCCTGCTTGTTTAGTGTAATGGAGATTGCGAGAAGTTCCGGAAGCTGATTCACCCGCTTCCGCATGCACATTTCATCTCCTACCTGACTCTTCCAGTTGTCTGGGAGGGGCAGGTGGTGGTTAGGGCCTCCGTGTTTCTCATTGTAGTAGACGTAGGTGTTGAGGTCAGGGAAGTTGCGATTCAGGTCCACTCCGTTTGCATTGTTCCTGCCAACCAGGTATCCAGAAATGTCTGCGCCCTAGCAGGAAAATGTAGAAACAAGAAAGGAAGATTTCAGGCTGGATCCTATATTTGAAGAACACTGCATAGTTTTGGTGGGGGGCATTAATCTATCAAATGATGCAATATTTTCTCCATTAATTTACCCAAAGTCCCAGTGGTAGGGTTCAAGTTCCCTGTAAACCACGTGTAGATGGTAGAGATCTCAGGAGAAGCTCTGACAAGACTAGGGTGTTTCAGGATAATGGGAACCCCTATTTTTAAAATATGGCTTTACTGAGGTGTAATTTACATACCATAAAATTCACCCATTTTAAGTGCACAATTCAACGAATTCTGGTTCCTACTGACAAAAGTCGTGTGAGCATCAGCATAATCAAACTCATGAGTATTTCTAACATCCCGAAAAGAGATCTCACACTCATTCAGTCACTCCTCATTCTTAGTCCAGCCCTAGGTCATCACTCTCTGTCTCCCTAGATTTGCCTTTTCTGGTCATTTCAGTAAGTGGGATCACACGCTTCATGTTTGGCTTTTATCACTGGGCACAATGTTTTTTGAGGTTCCTCCATGTTGTAGCATGTGTCAGTATTTCATTCCTTTTTATTGCTGAATAGTATTCCATTATATGGATTTGCTATGCTTTGTTTACTTACCAGTTATAGACTAGTAGTTTCCTAGGGCTCCTGAAACAAGTTACACAGATTGGGTGGCCCATCACAACAGAAATGTTTCTCTCACAGTTCTGGAGGCTGGAAGTCTGAAATCAAGAGATAGTGGAGTCATATGCTCCAAAGGCCCTAGAAGAAGCTCCTTCTTTGTCTCTTCCAAACCCTAGGGGTTGCCGGCCATCCTTGATACACTCCTTGGCTTGTAGATGCATTTCTTCGATTTCTACTTCCATTTTCACAGGGTTTCTCCCTCATGGGTTCTCTGTACAGATTTCTTTCTTCTTATAAGGACACCAGTCATATTTGAGTTGGTCACCCCAATCCAGTATGATTGCACCTTAGCTTGACTGCATATGGAAAGACCCTATTTCCTAATAAAGTCAGAGTCAGGGGTTCCAGGTTAGACATAAATTTGGGGGAGGGTGCTATTCAACCCTATACATGGACATCTGGGTCATTTCCACTTTTTGACTATTGTGAATGATGCTGCTATGAGCGTTCATGTACAAATCTTTGCACAGATATATGTTTTCATTTCTCTTGGGTAGACACCAAGTGGTAGAACTGCTGGTGATGGGGCGCCTGGGTGGCTCAGTCCATTAGGCGTCCGACTTCAGTTCAGGTTCTGATTATCTCATGGTTCGTGGGTTCGAGCCCTGCATTGGGCTCTGTGCTGACAGCTAGCTCAGAGCCTGGAGCCTGCTTCGGATTCTGTGTCTCCCTCTCTCTGTGTCCCTCCCCTGCTCATGGTCTCTCTCTCTCTCTCTCTCTCTCTCTCTCTCTCTCTCTCAAAAATAAATAAAAACATTTAAAAAATAAAAATAAAAAGAACTGCTGGGTCATAACAAATCTATATTTAGCCTTTTCAGAAACTTCTAAACTGTTTCCAAAGTAGCTGCACCATGGAAAGTACCCCCACTCCTTTAATTTTTTAAATTTAGGATCCTTGTTTATCTTTCTTCTCAGCAATGCCAACCTCCTGGATCCCTTCATTTCCCTGATCACGCTTCAGATTGTTATCATTTATTTGGTCATGCATTCACTCATTCATCCATCCTTTTAGCCAATAAACATTTACTTAAGTGCATCTCAGCTCAATGCCCTCTGAAAGACACTAGGAAGAGAGATAATGAGACATTATGCCTACCTTCTAGGAATTCATAATCTGTATGGGTGTATATATATATATATACATATATCTATAAATAATTAAAATATATAAAGGGACAGAATAATGATATGCTCAAGGGCCTTCACAAAACTGAAATGCCATCTACCATTTTGTATGGCATTGGAGAAGGGGAGTGGTGTCCACAGGAGCCCTGTGGATGGAGAAGGTGGAGTCCAAATTAGTAGCAGCTCCTGGAAGTGGGGTGAATGGACGGATGTGTGCAGCTAAACACTTACAGACATATTACCACCTTCATATTTAAAAAATCTTTATTGTTCTTAGATTTCTCTATTTTTCATGGCACTCTCCTCATATTTTATTCTTATATCTTGTTCCCTACATTCATGCTGCTCTGGTGGAAAATATCTGTATGGTTTTTCAATTTGGAGTTTGATTTTTCACTTCTATGAGATAATGACTTTCATTATGCTTGCAGGAGTTTTTCACTACTTGCTCATTGATATCAATGTAGCTCATAACTGTCCATATGAACAGTTATATTAATTTACTTATGAGTTGATTTGCCACTCACATCAGGTCATTAGTTAGGCTGGCAGGTAAGGAGTTTCCTTAACAGAAAGTTCCCATCAACAGGGTAGGTGGTATATTTGTTTCCTATTCCTGCTGTAAAAAATTTCCACATTCTTAGTGGATTAAAACAACACAAACTTATTATTTTATAGTTTTGGAGGTCAGAAGACTGAAATGGGTTTCATAAGACTAAAATAAAGGCACGAGCAGGGCTGTGTTCCTTTTGAGGACTTTAAGGGAATCTGGTTCCTGATTTTTCCAGCTTCTAGAGGCCACCCACATTCCTTGGCATGACCTCCTCAAATCTCTCTGTGACCTTCTGTTTCCCTCTTCCACATTAAAGGACCCCTGTGACTGATTACACTGGACCCATCCAAATAATTCAGGATATTTTAAGGTCCGATGATTAGGTTACCTTAATTCCAATTGCAACCTTAATTCTCCCATGCCACATAACATAACATAGGCACAGTTTCTAGGGATTATGATTTGGAAATCTTTGGTGCGGTGGAGGAAGGGGAGATTCTTCTGTTTTACCCACAGGTAGCTTTAAAGTCTGGTGGCCAGGCAGGTCTTCCCTGTATAGCCCTGCAGACAAGTTTCCTCTGGGTACAGCAGGTGGCTCTGAGAGTCTGAGAACCTAATTTCCTGTGCTCAGGTTCAAGTTCTCCTCCCTCTGAACAAGTACCCAGCAGGTGAGAGGTGACTGACTCCCTGGAGATGGCTCTAGGATTTACAGGGCTGGCAGGGATTTTTCCCCACTTCCCCCCACCCCACCTCATTCCACAAGACACGTGAGCAAGTCTGAGGTCCTCCACCCTGCACTGCAATTTAGGGAAGGGCCAACTGAAGGAAAGCAGGCAGGCTGGAGGTCTGCCCTACATGTCTTCCAAATTTTCCTGCTATTTTGAAAACACAAGCATGAAGACATTAAGGGGTATCTCTGATTTTTCAGTGGAGGAACAAAGCTTTCTTTTTTCATTTGATGAGTTGTGTTGACAGGAAGCTGTGAGAATGCAAGGGTCAAATTTATATTTCATTCAGCATCTTGGCTCCATTCCCCTCCCTGCCTCTACTTACCTCCCCAGCACTATTCTCAAGCAGGTTTAAAGGGCCAAAAGGACAGATACCTCATGGTTCTACTTGTACGGACAGAGTGGTCAGATTCATGGAATCAGAGCGCAGGGTGGTTGCCAGGGGCTAGGAGGAGGAGGAAATGGGGAGCTCCTAATGAAGGCACAAAAAGTCTTGGTTGAACAAGATAGATAAGTTCTGGAGACCAGCTGTATGACACTGTACCTATAGTCAACAACACGGTGTTGTACACTTAAAATTTTGTTAAGGACCAGAGTTCCTCTTTGTGTTCTTACCACAATAAAATAAATTTTTTTAGAAAAGTTAAGTAATGAAATCTAATCTTAAAAAATGAAAAAAAATTCAAGACTACCCCAAATAAACATATTTTAAGTTGGAAAAAAAACTCTTTAATTTACAATCCCTCACTCCAAACCCCAAACCAATCAGGTTTAATTAAGCACAGCTTTTAAAAGAACATAGCCATTGTATAAGGCAGATGCCTGGCTTCATCCTCCCCCTAAAATTCTAATTCAATAGATGAGGGCTTGGGGTGGGGGCACCTAGGGATTTATATTTCAAAAAATCTTCCGGTATGATTCTGATGCACAGCCACACACACACAAAAACATTGATTTAAAGTTAGGCACACTGACATTTTGCATTTATGTCAGGAAATAAAGCAAAAGCCCATAGACCCCTGCAAAATGCAACTCCAAAATAAAGACTCAAAAGGCTGAGTACTATACTAGTAGAGGAAAAAGTTGTACATAGATATAGTAAAATATTCACTTAGCAAAGCACACAAATGTCCAATCACTATGGTGTACAACTGAAACTAATATAATATTGTATGTCAATTATACCTCAATTAAAAAATATAACCAAATGCATGAAGAATCTAGAGTTAGCCCCCCACTTCGCCATTCTGGGATAAGCTAGTTCTGTTTCCCTCCCCAACCCACCCCAACCACACCCAATGCAAATGGAAAGTGTAGTGTGGCAGGGAGAAGAGTATTTAGGGTCAGAAGCTAAAAATGGAGGGAAGGAGGTCTGTTTGCAAGAGCCCTTCACGCCTGGTTAGTACTTCCCAGGTTACAAAGCACTGTCACAGACAGTGCCTCAGCCGTCCCACAGCAGGTCAGCTAGAAAGGCGTGGAGGCAGCCCACGTTCACTGCCTAGGGTGCCACGGGGCTGGAGCGGGTCTGCACCCTGTGCTGTATTTTCACCGGCCTTTTCTCTAATGCACAGTGGCATCAACAGCGGGACTGGGCAGACACTTTTACGCCCCGGGGGTGCTCGGTACCTGCGCGGCAGCCACCTCATAGCCGTCTGGGTTCATGGACGGCATGATGTGAATGCGCGTGTCCTCCACCAGCCGAACGATGCGCTGGTTCCCGCTCCGGAACTCCTCGCACAGGAACTCCGCCAGCTGCAGGAGCAACTCGCGGCCCAGCACCTCGTTACCGTGCATGTTCCCCACGTACTTGACTTCCGGTTCCACTGCAAGCGAGACAAGAACACGCAGGAAGAGAAAGGATGGGGGAAGCATGCAAGCGGCCAGGATTCCTAACCTTGCACAGGGACCGTTTCCCTCTCTTCCCGTAATGAATAAATGAAAATCTTATGCTTCCATTGCGTCTTTTCCAGTGATCCCTGAGGCTCTTTCTAACAAATTGCAATTATAAACGCTACAAAAATCCATGCCATCGAGCCTCTTCTATGTTCATTACTCCTAATCTTCACAGAAAACCTGTGAAGTAGGCATCATTAGCCCCAGGATGAGGGAGGTAGGGAACCTGTTGGAGGTCACGAGTTATTTACTAAGATGGAGGCCAAAGCCCAGGTGCATTCACAGTAGCCTGATGAATCTCAGAAACAAGTCTTTTCAGGGTAAGAATAGTGTTTTCCCAAGACCTGCTTGGGTTATGGCATAACAGTTCCTAATTATCCCAGTTGAAAACTTAATTTTACAAATTTAAGTCAGATCATGTCACTCTTCTGCTTAAAACCCTCCAGTGGCTTCTCACTTCACTCTAAAAGCCAAAATCTTTACCCAGGCTTATAAGGCACTACCTGATCTCCTGTCCAGTATCCCTATCCTCAACTATACTGGTCTAACCTTACTTTCCCAAGGTTCACTCTGCTGGTGCCAGGGGGCTTCCTTCCTCCGCCTGGCAATTGCCAGGCCTGCTCCTGCCCTTGCCTCTGTCTGCAAACACGTTCCTCCCCAATTACAGCAGGGCTTATCACATGCTCAAAACCTACCTCAACGAAGAAGCTTTCCTAAACAGCAACGACTTTCTCTCCTTCTTACGGCATTCTCTATCTCTCTTTTAAAGGTTATTTTTCTCCATACCACTTTTTTTCATCTGACTTAATATGTACTTAGTTACCCATTTGTTGCCAGTCTTACATGTCTAAAATAAAGGACCCTGAGGGAGGCGCTTTGTTTTATTCCCTGTTTGTTGTATATTCAGAGTCTACAAAAGTGCTTACAGATGTCGCAGATAATCAGTGATATTTGTGGAATGAATGACGAATGCATGAAAGGAATGAATGGATGAATAACTAAGTTATAGGGCATCAGAGGAAAGAGAGATTAGCGAGGGCTGGGATAGTATGAAAAAGCTTCAAGGAGGCCTTGAATGCATGGCGTGAGGGGCTAGCCCTAAAACTAGTACCCACAAGCTTCCTCAGTGAGCACGCACTCCAGAAAGCACAGTGCTTTCTTTGCAAGTGTGGCTTCAAAGCAAAGTCCTTATCCTTATTTATTGGCATAGGCTTCCTTGAGACAGCACAACCCCCCCCCCATTCCCCTCCCCACTGCCCATGTAACATTCTGAGGCTGTCACAGACAGGATCCACTGGGTGTGAAGTTGGCAATAAAGGATTTTAAGCAGGGTAGTGTGAGACAGGATTATATGAGTATCTGGGGAAAGTATTTTGGCATCTGTGTGCTGCAGGAAGTTTTAGAGAGCGGTGGCAGGTAGGGGTTGGAAGAGTCAGGAACCTAGTGTGATGATTGGCTATTGTGGGAGGTGTGAAAGTGGAAAGGAAGAGAGAGGTTTGAAGGCGCTAGTGTGAAGGAGGAACAGACATAATTTGGATGCCACAATTGCTCTAAGTCAAGAAGTGAGAAATCAGACACAACTTCAATGCCCATCATTCAATGAACAGTTAAATCCAACTATGCAATGAATATTATGCAGCCAAAATATGATGAAGATGTACATTTACACACATGGATGCTACTTATAAAAGACTATAGAATGAGAGAAGCAGTTCTAGTATGATTCCATTTTTAGAAGACAAAAATATGTGGGGGGGGGCGGTTGTTAAACATGCACACAAAAGTCTGGAAGGACACGCATCAATATGCTAACAATGATCATCTGTGAGTGGTGGCATTCTGGTGTGAGCTTTGTTTTTGTGTCCTTATCTAATTTCTATTTTAATCTAAACACAGATTGCTTTTATACTAGAAACAAACCAACAAAAAGTAATGCAGCGCACAAGAGTAATACCCAAGACCTCAAATTCTCTCCAGGATCCCATACACTATCACACTGTCATTCCCCAAAAAGATATCCCCAAGCCCTCTGAGATTTCCTGATGGAACTAGAAGAGCTGATTGATTCTGCTTCCGTCTCTGAACCCCTGGTTAAAGATAGATAACAGCAAGGAAGAAAGAAGAGTAGCAGAAGGGAAGGCAGGGGGATAAGATGGGAGGACGGATGGAGACTCACCTTTTAGCATTAAGGTCTTGAGCAAACAGAACCTCCAAAAGAGGAACAGACTAGAGCCTGAACTGGGGTTTTAGGTCCTCAGAGGCAGGGGCAATTTGAGGGCTAAGTGGGGAAATATTTAGCACAGATGGAGGAAGAGGTGATACTTTATAGGTGGAGGGGTCCATGGACTTCCCCAGAAAACAACCCCAATTACTGGATTTGTCAGGAAAGGGTCCTGTCCCATACACTCCAAGAACTGCACAGGGCTTACAGGGCTCGTGGCTTCCTGGGTTGTCGCTGAATTCCAGCACGTAGAGATGTCTCCCCTTCACACTGCGCCCGATGCTGTAAATCCGCGTGACGTAGGGGCATTCGTTGTGCACCTTGTACAGCGTCCGCACAAGGTCATCATAGCGGTGGTGGCGAAAGGTCACTGGGGCAACCAGCTTGAAGAGAAGGAGGAGGTGGAAGAAGACTGAGAGCAGGCCTGACATCTTGTCGGGCTTTTTCAAAGAGACCCACTAAAATGGGCTCCACCTCTCCCAACAACCAGTCAAAATCCAAGGGCCAAGAACCAGCTCTTCCTAGTTTCCCGCCAGTAAACACCAGTGCGACAGCACCTGGCAAGGCAGTTCAGAATTGTCCTGTTCAACGCTGGAAATTATTTATGTAGCTCTAGAATAGCTCATCTCTCCTCCTCCATCCCTCTGATTTTCCTAATCCAGGGAAACCTTTTGAAAGGCTTCTGTACTCCTCCAGATTGGGTAGTTTCACTGATTCTGGTTTACTGATTAACCGGACTGTAAACAGGCTTCAATAAATAGTTGCTTATAACCCTTTGATTCCCAGAGAATTTTGAGAATCTTGGCTTGTGCTTATTCCCTATATTACAATTTAAGGATGTATTAATTAGAATTCTCTGTCCATTTCAATCAACCCCACACACTGCTGCTAGACTCTTTCTGAAGCACTGCTCTGTCTTGTCTCCTTTCTCCTCAAAAATCTATCAACAGTTACCATTGAGAAAATGAAAAGATGAGCCACAGGCCAGGAGAAAAATAACTATAATATTCATAAATATTATAATATACCCATAATACATCAAGAACTCTACAATACAATAATAAAACAACCCAATTCAAAAATGGGCAAAAGATTGAAAAGATTTCACCAAAGTAGATATATGAATAGCTAAATATACATGCACATTTAAAGATGTTCACCATTATTGGTCATAAGGAAATACAACATAAAACCACAATAAGATATCACTTCACATCCACTAGAATGGCTATAATCAAAAAGTCGCAATAACAAGTGTTGGTGAGAATAGGGAGAAACTAGGACTCTCCTATGGTAAAATAAATGTTTCAGCCACTTTGGAAGAACAGTTTTGCAGTTTCCTAAAAGGTTAACAATATACTTACTATATGACTCAGTAATTTAATTTTACTTTTACGTATCTACCCAAGAGAAATGAAAACATACACCCACACAAAACTTCTACATGAATGCTCATTGCAGTATTATTCAAAATAGACAAAAAGTGGAAGTAATCCAAATGTCCATTAATTGGTGAATGGATAAACAAAATATGGCATATCCAAAAATTGAAATATCACTTGTCAGTATAAAGGAATAAAGTACTGGTACATTGTATAACATGGATGAACCTTAAAAGCATTATGTTTGGTGAAAGAAGTCAGATACAAAAGACCACATATTATATGATCTAGTTGATATGAAATGTGTATAAAAGGCAAGGGTATAGAGATACAAAGTAAATAAAAGGTTGTAGAGATCTGGGAGTGGAAATGTAGACTGACTATAAAATGGGCAGAAGGTTCCTTTTTAAGATGTTAGAAGTATTCTAAAATAAGGTTGTACAACTCTGAAAATCTACTAAAATTCACTGAGTTGTGAATTTTATGGTATAAAAATTATATCTCATGAAAGCTGCTTAAAAAAAAGAAAAAGAATAAATTAGAGTCCCCGAAGTTAACTATAAATTTACTATATAACCCAACACTTCCCAAGAGAACAAAAACTTGCACATAAGAATGTTCATAGCAGCCTTAATCATAATAGTGAAAAGGTTGACACTACCTACATGTGCATTAACTGGTAGATAAATCAAAAAGTGGCATATCCATATAATTGAATACTTCAACATGGATGGACTCCAAAAACACTATGCTAAGTGAAAGAAGCCAACGTGAAAAACCACATATTAAATTATTCCATTTATATAACTTGTGCAAAAGTAAACCTACAGAGATAGAAAGCAAAATAGTGATTGCCTGGGGCTGGGGATGGGTACGGGGATTACTGCAAATAGGCACAAGGTATCTTGTTGGAGTGATGAGGATGTTCTAAAACGATCATGGCGATGATTGCGCAACTCAGTAAGTTTACTAGACATCACTGAATCGCACACTTAAAATGAGTGAATTTTATGGTATATAAATTACATCTGTTTTCAAAGAACAAAGTTTCAGTGGGTCTTCATGCACTGCAGTATCAAATCCAAATGCCTTATCCTGCTCCTCAAGTCCTTCCTACATGGCGCAGGTGTGACTTGTCATCCAGACTCACCAAACTGTCTTCTGAGCATGCCCTCTTTGTCTGCCTTCCTGTTTTTGCTTGAGCTATTTCCCCAGGTACCTAGATCCAGCTCTCCATCCTGGGTCTTCCTCACCTCCCCTGGCAATTGCTTCCACAATCAGTCTTTGTATTTCCAATTCTTATTGCTTTGCCTATTAATGTACTTACCCACTGTGCAGCTGTTTGGCGTTAGGATACAGTGCAGCCCCACTGACACCCTGGTCCTGTCCTCCCGGATGACTGACAGCCTCTAGCACAGAGCCTGGCATAGATGCACACTTGTTAAATGAATGAACGAACAAACCCATTAATGACCTTTCCTCTTGCATCCTTCTGCTCTATCTCTAGCAAACTTTCCCAAGGAAGTCCAATGCTTTTATAACCTGTCAGTAAAGACCACTATTCCCTCTTAGATATATCAGGAGAACACTGTATAGCCAGGCCAATTTGGCCCACAAATGGTCCAGAGGATTGGCCCAAGGTAAGCACCAAATTCATAGTGGCATAGGGCTGCTGCCTTACACCCAATGCTAAAATCCCATAGTATTCTGATAAGATCTGGACACCCCAGGTAGCGAATCAAGAGAGAAAGCTGTGAAGGCATTACTGATGCTGTCACACATTAGGACCTTTTCTAGGACAATATCTACAGTGACTACTGAAGGCTTGGCTTAGCGGCCCTCAGATAAGCCCAAATCATTCCTCCATAGAATTCCCTCCCCTTTCTCTGGCAAATGTGCCTATAGTTCTTATGAGGACATCACTCATGCTAAACAGATGACTCCCCTTCTTATGGAGAGGGATGTGTCCTCCCTGCCTGTTTGAACTTTGGGTTGTTGTAAACAGGGAGCACCTTCTACATACCAGGGCTGAGGTTGGCAATTCTCTGGAATTCCACTTTGAGCACCGGAATATGTGTTCTAAAGCCAGAGGGCATACAGTGCCTCTCAAAACAACTAGAAGTGGAAGGAGCCAGAGTGTCAGAGGGATATAATATTTAAAAAATTTTTTCCAGCTTTAATGAGATATAATTAACATAACATTGTGTGCATTTAAGGTGCACAACGTGATGATTTGGTACATGTATATGTTGCAAAATGATTAATTACCACGATAGGATCAGTTAACACTTCTATCACCTCACTTACCTTAGTGTATGTGTATGTGTATTTATGTGTGTGCATATGGTGAAAATATTTAAGATCTACTCTTTTCAAGTATATAGTAGAGTATTGTTAACTACAGTCACCATGCTGTACATTAGATCTCCTGAACTTATTCAACTTGCAGCTGGAAGTTTGTATCCTTTCACCAACATCTCATTTCCTCTACCCCCCAACCCCTATCAACCACCATTCTACTTTGTTTCTATGAGCTTGGCTTTTTTAGATTCTTCATACAAGTGAGATCATACAGTATTTGTGTTTGTCTGACTTATTTCACTTAGCATAATGCATAAGGATATGATTTTAAATAAAGTTCAATTCCCTCTTAGGTCATTTAACCTTAGGCAAATTAATTAACTTCTCTAAACTTCAGTTTCCTTCTGTATAGGATGGAGAAGAAACAGCTCCTTCCTCATGAGTTGGGTGGATCAGATAAGGTAACACATGTAAGCCTTTTGCACAGTGTCTGGCACATAGCAAGGGCTCCATACATGTTATTAGCACTATACAATTCATTCATTCAACAAATATATACATAAGGCCTTTACTACTAAAGGCTACTGGCTTTACTTATTATTATTTTTGATCTCAGATAAAACCAAGAGACCCCTGCTCATGTGGTGCTTACATTCTAGTGCCGTGACAGACAATCAATAGGGGAAAAGGCAGTCCCTATCCTCAAAGCTACAGCTGAAAAAACAACACTGGGCGGAAAGTGACGGGCGTATTTAATCACTTGGGACCACTGAGCAGGGTCACCTAACAGCTTTCCTGGGTCAGGGAGAACATGTGGGCGTTGGATTAGATCAGAAGGTCCTGTCTCCCCCTATGGCAGGCATAATAATAGGCCCCCAAAGATGTCTCCATCCTGATCCCTAGAAGTTGGGAGTATGTGATGTTACATGGCAAGGCAGAAGAAGTTTGCAGATGGAATTACATTGTGTTTGGTATCAGCTTATCTTGAGATAGAAGGATTACTTGGTGGGCCTGGTATAATCACAAGTGTCACTCTTGAGTGACAGAGGAAGGCAGGAGGGTCAGAGCCACAGTGATGAGATGTGAGAGAGGGCGAATTTCAGGCACTTCCTACTTTCTGGGTTCTCAGTATCCTCAGTTACCCGTGCCTGGTCCAAGAAGTCACCACTCCTCCACAATCCTACATTGCTTTATAGGATGCCAACCAGTTCCTTATTTATTCCCCACAACAGCCTGGGGAGGAAAGTATTATAATTTCCATTTCAGAGGAGGGGTTTGCCCAGGGTCATACAACTAAGTAGTGGAAGAGAGCCTGAATTCAGCACCCTTCAGTGCAGTGAGTCCAACATCCTACTCAACTAATTCCAGTGAGTACAGATATGCAGCAGAAGTAAGGTCCCACCAGGGACATGTGAGCAGAGAAAGGAGCTCATGAAAACTTTCAAGGGAGTGAGGAGGGGTAGAAGCATGTTAACATCAAGTAGAGAGGTGGGGGGCGGTCCTCCTCCTTCTGCTATCACTTCTTCCTAGACCCTAGACAAGGGAGAGAGGGAGTGGGAAGGGGGGAGGGGGGGGAGAGAGAGAGAGAGAGAGAGAGAGAGAGAGAGAGAGAAGGCAAAGGTTGTGGGTTTTAAATTTTAAACTTTAAAATTTCTATCATCCAGCAATAGCTCTGAGCTTCTGCAGGGCAGTCTCAATGTCATTTAACCCTGCTTAATAAATATTAGTGGGCGGGACTTAAATATGAATCATACATCTAGTGCCATTCAAATCAGCAATCACTTCCTGGGAGAGATTTGGGTTTTAAGTTTTAAGTGTGATGAGAGAGCAGAACAAAGAGGACCTGGCCAAGCATGGAGAGTAAAGAGTGTTGGTCCTCAGAAAAAACAAGCTCCTTCCAATTCTCCCTGCTGGAATGTTCTTGCAGCTTGTCATGTGGGGACCTTCCCCTAACCCTCTCATCCAAAGAGGCCTCCCCCTAGCTATGCTTGGTCTTACTTAGCTCCTATTGATTTTTTAATAGTCTTTTTATTTTTTTAAGAGAGAGACAGAGACAGAGAGAATCTTAAGCAGGCTCCATGCTCAGTGCAGACACGGAGCTCAATCCCATGACCCTCGGATCATGACCTGAGCTGAAATCAAGAGCCAGATGCTCAAATGACTGAGCCACCCACATGTCCCTAATGGGACCATTATATCCCATTTACATATATGAGACCCCCTAAAATTTAAATGATTTTCCCGGATCATATAACTTACATTTGGCAAATCTGGAGATTAAATTCATTTTCTGACCCCAAAGCTTTCACAATGCCAGAATGCCTCTGTCATGTTGGCTTTCTTATATTGTGAAACTGCCTCCAATTTGGCTTCCTGTTTTGAAGGGTACCTTGAAAATAATTCTTAAAATTTTTTTTATGTTTATTTATTTTTGAGAGAGAGAGACAGAGACAGAGTTATGAGCCAGGGAAGGGCAGAGAGAGAAGGAGACACAGAATCTGAAACAGGCTCCAGGCTCTAAGCTGTCAGCACAGAGCCTGCTGCGGGGCTTGAACCTACAAGCTATGAGATCATGACCTGAGCTGAAGTTGGATGCTTAACTGACTGAGCCACTGAGGCGCCCCAATAATTTTTTAAAAATGACTTTATATTCTTATGTAAAAATGAAATGTGTTTGTTATAAAAATGCAAACACAGAAAAGAACAAGGATAAAAATAAGATGCTATCCCCACACCCCCCATCAACTGAGAATAACCACTACTATCAATTGGTGACAAGCAATTCCATTGGAATGACTCTTAAAATCTGCTCTTTCCCTCCTCTGCCTCCTAAAACTGGAAAATATTACCACAATTGATCCAATTTCTCAGGTCAAAATCTGAAACTCATCTACAGTCCCTCTTTTTTTTTTAAGTTTATTTATTTTGAGAGAGAGGAGACAGAGTGCAAGTGGGGGAAGGGCAGAAAGAGAGGGAAACACAGAATTTGAAGCAGGCTCCAGGGTCTGAGCTGTCAGCACAGAGCCTGATGTGGGGCTCCAACTCAGGAACCATGAGATCATGACCTGAGCCAAAGTTGGATGCTTAACTGACTGAGCCAACCCAGGCACCCCAATAATCCCTCTTTTAACTTACCCATCACGTCACCAAGTTTTACAGATTCCACTTTGAAATATATCTGGAAACTGACTACTTCTCTCACCTTGACCACTGTCATCCTAGTCCGGGTGACCATACATTTTTTGCTTGAATGATGACGATAGCTTTACCATGCATTTCTTGTTTGGATAATGATGACAGCCTCCTCGAACATTCTTCCTGTTTCTATTTTTGCCCCATGTGTTTTTGTTAATAACACCATAGCCAGAGTTTTAAAAACATAAATTAAATGACTTTCCAACTCAAAAATAGTTCAGTAATTTCCCAAGGTGACATCAAGCCCTGGTAAGCAACAGTCACAATGTCCTTTCTATTCCTTGGACACACTAAGCTCATTTCTGCCCCAGGGCCTTTCTACTTGCTGTTTTCCCTGCCTGAAATGCTCTTCTCCTAAATCTTTGTGTGGTTCTTCCCTTTACATCACTTAAGTTCACACTCAAATTCCACCACTTTAGAGAGGCTGGCTCTGACCTTCCTACCTACTTAAACTAGTCCCAGGCTGCTACCTCTTTCCATTCTCTATCCCTTTACTGGATTCTTCTTTGTAATACTTATCATTACCTAAAGGCATATTATGTAATTCTTTGTTCCTTTTTTTGTTTGTTGTATCTACTACTAAGATGTAAGTTGCAGGAAGGCAGGATGACTGTGTCTTTTTTTCACCGCTATATCCTCAATGCTTAAAATAATGCTTAAGACATACTAGGTGCTCAATAAATGTTTTGTTAAAATGAATGCATTTGCAGATAGGATAGATGAATAATTTTACAAAAAAGGGATCACAGTCTTTATGCTTTTAAAAATAAAAATTACTATATTGAATATTTCTTACACTTAACAGAAGAAAAAGAAGTTGAAATAAAGCTGAAGGAATTGCTTACCTTTAGAAAAATGTCTCTTCATAAGATGAAATAAAAGTTGCCAAATAATGGCTATAAATTTAAAAAAAAAAAGCGTAGAAATCATTAAGGGATGGTGATTGTGATGCCATTACATTTTTCAACTGTATAGTTCACTATTAGATGGTAACTACTTAGTCCATGCAGTGACAGAGCTTTTTGTTTGTTCATTTATTCACTCCACAAAAATATATTGAACAATTTGTGTCAAGCTCTGGTACAGGGATAGACAGTAAGACAGATAAGATCCCCACTCTCATGATCTGTGTGTGTGTGTGTGTGTGTGTGTGCGCGTGCACGCACGCCTATGTAGGAAGCAGAAAATAAACAATAAATAAATAATGACTGAGATATTTTCAGATTTTATTTATGAAGAAAATAGTATGTGGTGATAGAGACTGGCCCATGGTGGGCTAGGGAGGGTTGGGGTGCCTGATTCAGTTTGGGGGTCAGAGATGGCCTGTGCAGGTGACATTTGATTTAAGCTTTGCATCATTAAAGGAATCAATCAGGGGAAGCTCTGGGGACAGAGAACAGTCCAGGCAAATGCAGAGCCAGGGCACAGAGCAGTGAGGGATGGCTGTTCTCGGGACTGGAGAACCGGCCCAGCCCAGTGTAGGAGCTTGGAGACCAAGGAGGCCACACATCCATGAGGAAGGTGGCACACACTTTATTCGTTGGGCAAGGAGTTCAAATTTTATTCCAAGAGTAAGGAGAAGCTATTGGAAAGCTGGGGTTTTGTTTTTTGTTTGGTTTTTTTTTTTTAAGTAGACTCCACACCCAGTGTGGAGCCCAACACAGGGCTTGAACTCAACCATGAGATCAAGACCTGAGCTGAGATCACGAGTCAGATGCTTAATAGACTGAGCCACCCAGGTGCCCCATCCGACAGCTTGAAGTGAGCTCTTCCTTCTAAAAGCTCCTTCGCAACCTAATGACTCCAGATTTCTGTTAGTCACATTACAGTTAATGTTATAAAATTTATGTTAGTTCTGTGTCCATAACTCTCACAAGTGTTGAGCTTTTAGATTTAAAATGGCACGATGTTTACCATCATTGTTTAAAAACTGTGGCTCCTCTCTCTCCCTTCCTTCCTCCCCATTTTTTTTCCCCAGAAGAAAAACTAATTTTATTTTTTCCTATCATTACATATTAAACAGCAAATTTGTAGAGACAAAAAAAAAAAAAAAAAAAAAAAGGACCTCAACAGAAATGCAATTTAAACCTGAAAAAAGTTATTCTTTCCATGATATTAGGTTGGTACCTTTTCAAAATGCATTTGTCTGGCCTTTGTCGTAAGATTTCTTTACTAGTCAAAGCCTGCCATAAAATCAAGGCTGTCGGTGTCTTTTCTATTCCACAGGTCTTGACAATGGAGTCCTCATCAAAAGCCATGTACTTACACTCAGAGCTTCATGGCTCTGCTGAGCTTTGTGTAATGGCTTTATCTTTCCCTCTTACTTCTCTTCCTGAGTTCTTCCTTCAGCTAAGTCCCTGCTGTTCTGTCTATCTGAATAGCTTTCTTTATATTCTCTGACTTTCCAGGAGTGTTCCTTGCCCCACAATTCCCTACACCCATTAGGATTAGAGAGATTGTACAAATGATTGTATCTTTATTTCTTTCTCAAATGAATGGATTTTTTGAAGCAAGCAGCTCAAGACCATTGCTGTGACCATCAAATGGCCCAGGCCCTTCTGGTTTGTTGTTCTAGCCCTCTTAGCAGACATACACCTGATGCCTGGACATCAGGTTCGGCCCCACCGGCACTGTTTACATTCCAGCCACCAAGAGGGAGCCCACTTTCTTCCTTTAAAAGCAAACTTTCCACCCTCACACACTGCCAGTGGGAACGGATAAATGGAATGTGGCTTATACATCTTCAGCAACAAAAAGGCATGAAGAACTCGTACATGTTGTATCACGGATGAACCTTTTTAAACATTATGCTAAATGAAGGAAGCCAGTTACCAAAAACCTAATTAGTGCATGATTCCACTTGTATATGGTGTGTACATGATAAACAAAGCTGCTTAGAAAATAAAACAGAAGCAAACTTCCTAGTGTTACACCAAGGCTTCCACTTACATTTCATGGGCCAGAAGGCAGTCACATAGTTGTGCCTACATGCAAGGGAAGCTGGTAAATGTAGCTTTTATTCCAGACAGCCATAAGCCCAGCTAAAAATCAGTTCTCTTACAATAGAAAGAGAGGACAGATACTGTAGAACATTTGATCATCTCTGACCCACCTTAGTCATACCTTAGACCTTGTCATTCTGTCCGTAGAGGGTCACTGGATGCACTCCTGAGGAACATGACACTTAATTTTGGTAAATTGATCTCCTTCTCAGCGTCTGTGCAGGAATGTGCTGGCTTTGTGACCTCACATATTCTAGATCAAAATTAATTTCATCTGGCAGTCATTCTTTATACTTTCATTTTGTAACGTGTTCCTTTTTTATTGAAGATAGAGGTTTCTTTTTAACTCTTTGCTATTTTATTTTGCTTTCAGTTGGTTTTAAAAGTCGAAGGTGAACCCAAAATGCCCTTTTCCTAGTGTCTTTAACTCCAGTTTTTTAGGATAGATACTCTTGAATTCATTTTCTTTTAAATGCAGCCCTTCCGGGGTTTTGCAAAAGGTAAAAATCCTCTGGAGTTTCCTCTAGTTTTTGAATCTAGCCCAGGCTCCAGTGTTGGATTTTCAGTGCTCTCTAGACAGGCTGGCTGCCCCTCTCCAAGTAAACATTTCAGTTCAGATCTCACCCCCACACTGTCTGCTCCAGTCATGTCTCACTTTTCAATAAAGGTTTGGTGTCAACTATAGAGTGCTATGTATACACTGGCTGTACTTAGTAATTTTTTACTGCCTTGACTAGGATGTGTTCCCCTTTAGCCTGTTCCTCAGGGACCTCAAATGCAACCCCTTTGAACATAAACACAGCATCTCTTAGCCGCTCCTCTTGGGAAATGGCACCACCTGTTGCCCAAAAACATGGGAGCAGTTTTAAGTTCTCCTTTCTCACCCATTTCCCAAACGTTCTTACTGCCTAAGCCCACTCCATTCTCTTTCTTGACCATCCTCACAACTGCCCCCTTCTCTTCACTTCCACCGCCACTGCCTCATTTCTGTTCTCATTCATCCTGGACTGGATCTGCCTTCTTGCCTCGGATTCAACCCCTCCCACTGCACAGGTCACACAGCAGCCAGTGACCTTTTTTTGGGGGGGGCACAAACCACACCTTGTCTCCTGTTTGCCCCTCCCGTCACTGTTCGGATCCTTTATTGGTTCTCCACTCTCCTCAGGAAGTTCAAGCCTCTTTCCCTTGGCAACCAGGCCCTCCGTGGCCTGGTGTTTACTACCTGTCCCATATCAGATCTTCTCTCTTCCCCAACACCTTTCCTTCCTGCTAGCCATACCAAGCAACCCACAATCTTTCAAAGCCTCTCTGCATGTTTTCCCCCAATCTTTAAAAATTATGGTAAAATACACCAACAGAAAAGAGGCTTGATATCTTCTCTCTGTCCACTTGGAAGCTATCTGACCCCAATTTGTGTTTAAAATCTAAGTTCAGGCATCATTTTCTCTAAATCTTTCCTCTCCTTTACTCCTAGTCTGATTTCAGTGTCCTTCCCTTATGTTTCCATAAAACTCTGTGCATACTTCTCTACAAACATGGCATTATGCTGTAGTTGTTGGCTTAGTTGTTTATCTTCACTGATTAAAATATAAGGTCCTTAAGTCCAGGGACAGTATCTTATTTCAGGATTCCCAGTCCCTAGCCTGTACAGGAATTATAGAACAGAATTAAACAAATGTTGAAAAGCAATAACAAATAATGAACTACCTCCTCTGCATTTACATTTTGTTGACTTTAAAACGGGGCAGGAAATGACTAAGTGGAATTCCAGAAACCCAGGCTCTTCCATACGCCCCCATGAACCCTACTTCCAACAGGGTGATCATTGGTTCCGTGACATGTTGACTCAGATTGCCCTCCAGCCAGTGGAAAGCATGCACAGCATGGACTCTGACTGTTCTGTGTACCAGTATTGCCTAATCTGTCAATAGCTGGTACCTGTGTAATCCTCCTTGTTGGAGTAAAGTGGTTCTTTCTGGGTTTGAAAAAACTAATGTGATGTGTGTTTACTGATATGACACCATATCAGGTATCAGGGTATCAGGCAGAAGGTTAACTGAGAAAAAGAAGACTGATTTTAAGTGATCTGGTCATCTGGGATGAAGGGACTAAGTTACAGAAGACTTTGAGCAGCCTTCTAACTGGACGAGTAATGGACCATGGACCAAGTAGTAGGGGGCAACTATATTTATATGTGCTCATTTCACATTGTAATGTCTCTCAAACTACAATGTATCTTCAAACAGATGGCATCTTAAATTCAGAGAGATACGGTATTATAATGAGAAGTACAAGAGGAACCCAATTATCACTATTATACCAGAGAAATCTAACAAGGATGAATTGGTTGAATAGTGTCCAAGCCTGGAATTTCACACATTAATCCAGGAAACAGAACAGGAAAAAGTAATGAAAGGTTTACAAAGAATGTCTAAAAACTGGGGTGCCTGGGTGGCTCAGTTGGGTGGCTCAGTTGGTTAGGCTCAGTTTGATTTCAGCTCAGGTCATGATCTGATGCTGTGTTCGAGGCCTGAATCAGGCTATGTGCTAATAGTGCTGAGCCTGCTTGGGGGGTCTTTCTCTCCCCTCTTTTCTGCCCCTACCCCACTCTCTCTCTCTTAAAATAAATAAACTTTAAAAAAAAAGAATGTCTAAAAACTTAAATTTGCATTGACTATGGGAGAATTTTCAGTGATGAGAGTAAAAAACCGTCACTTATGAGCTCCTTCTAAATGTCAGAGAAAATACATACATTTCACTCATCCTCAACCTCCTAACCTTGGAAGACAGGTGTTATTAATTCCACTTTTTAGATGAAGATCAAGAAAGTTTGGTCCTGCACCAAGTCACACAGCTAGAAAATGTCACAAATGATCAGATTTGAAAACCTGATCTATTAGCTCTATTCTATGCTCCCTCCTGAAGTAAGCACTAATGCTAAAGATAAAAATAACTGTCATCTAAGACTGGAAGAAAATTTTTTTCAGTTTGAGCAACTGAAGATCATGGAAGATCAACATATCCCTTCCATGTTAGAAACTAACAGTGAACATAAGTAGGAAGGAGAGGCCTGAGCAAGCTTCTTGCTTCTTGAATGTTATAAAAACCCTGAGAATGGAAATTGATGAGTTATTTTATCCCAAACGACCATAAATATGAAGTTGAGTCCAACTTCGGGAAAAATTCAGAACTAGAATTGACCACTCTGAATATAACTTTTGGAGCCAATGATGTAAAGGTCTTGGGACTTAAAATTTGACATTACTAATGCTGAAAGTATTTTGCCCTAAATCCTTCTCGCTGTGACTGCAAATTTGTAGAAATACCTACTATTTACCTGAAAAGACCTATGCCTGAAATCTAATCTTCCTCTTACAACATCAGCCTATCTAGCCTAAGTCCACCAAGCCCCCTTGGAAACTCCAGGTTGGACTGTCGACTCCCCGTTAAGCAGCCCAATTCCTTCCAGTTCTGATACTAGAAAATTTCCCTTCTTCTTACTGGCCTATTTCAATTCCATACTTCTGACATTACAGCATGCCTTCTGCTGGGGTATTGTCTTGAACCTGAGTCTTGACACTGCATATTCAGAGGTAAGGTTTAGAAGACACCAATGAGCCACAAAGTACTTACTAGTCATCATGTTTCTATTTTATCAGGACAATTTGTGTTAATTATTATTTTGGGTTTGTATATATATTCTCTATTTTATTTTATTAAAAAAATTTTTTTTAATGTTCTTTATTTATTTTTGAGAGACAGAGACAGTGGGAATAGGGGAGGGTCAGAGGGAGAGGGAGATACAGAATCCGAAGCAGGCTCCAGGCTCTGAGCTAGCTGTCAGCACAGAGCCCGACGTGGGGCTCGAACCCACGAACCGTGAGATCATGACCTGAGCCGAAGCAGGACGCTTAACCGACTGAGCCACCCAGGCGCCCCTATATTCTTTCTTTTAAAGAAGTTTTATTAAGATAGAATTCACATACTGTAAAATTCACCCATTTAAGCGTACAGCTCAGTGGTTTTAGGAAACAGAGTTGTGCAGTCATCACTGCAATCTAATTTTAGAATATTATCATGACCCCACCCTCACCCCCGAAAATCTGTGCTCATTTGCCATCACTTTCCAGACCTAAGCAACCACAACTCTGCTTTCTGTCTCTATATTTGCCTGTTGCAGACATTTCATATAAATGGGATCATATAATATGTGATCTTTTTATCTGGCTTCTTTCATTTAGCATGTTTTCAAGGTTCATCCACATTGTAGGATGTATACATTCCCTTTTTATGGCCAAATAATATTCCATCGTATGGCTATTCCACTTTGTTGATCCATTCACCAGTTGATAGACATTTGGGTTGTTTCTACTTTTTGGCTATTACGAATTATGTTACTACGAATATTCTTATATAAGTTTTTGTGTAGACATAGCTTTTATTTGTCCTGGGTGTATATACCTTGGAGCAAAATTGTTGGTCATATGGTAATCTTATGCTTAGCATTTTGAGGAACTGCCAAGCTATTTTCCAAAGTGGCTGCACCATTTTACATTCTCACCAGAAATTCATAAAGACTCTAACTTCTCCATATTATTTAAGTACTTATTTTTATCTTTCTTTTAGTCATCATAATGGGTGTAAAGTGCCATCTCATTGTGGCTTTATTTTGCCATTTCTCTGGTAACTAGTGATCTTAATGACCTTTTCATTTGTTTATTGGCCATCTCTGCATCTTTGTAGAAATGTCTGTCCAAGCCCTTTGCCCATTTTTAAATTGGGTTATTTGTCTTTTTATTGCTGAGTTACCAGAGTTCTTTATGTATTCTGGTACAAATTCTGGATCAGATATGGTTTGCAAATATCTTTTCCCATTCTATGGGTTATCTTTTCACTTTTTTGATGCTGTCCTTTGAAGCACAAAAGTTTAAAATTTTGATGATGTCTAGATGATCTGTTTTTGTTTTTTGTGCTTTTGGTGTCATTCAAGAAACTACTGCCTAACTCAAGGTCATGATTTCCTATGTTTTCTTCTAAGAGTTTTATAGTTTTAACTCTTACATTTAAGTCTATGAGCCACTTGGGAGTTAATTTCTGTGTATGGTTTAAGGAAGAGGTCCAACATCATTCTTTTGCATGTGAATATCCAATTATCCCAGCCTCGTTTGTGAAAAAACTATTCTTTTCCTATTAAGTTGCCTTGATACCCTTTTTGAAAATCAATGGACTATGTGAAGTTTCACTTCTGGATCCATTTCCAGAGTTTCAATCTATATGTCTATCTGTATGCCAGAGTCATACAGTATTAATTACTGTAGTTTTGTAGTTTGCTTTTATTCCTCCAAGTAGAATTGTTTTTTAATAAAGAGAATTACAAAAGATGAAGAAATAAGCTCTGAAGGTCCAATGACTTGGTTTTTTCCCAATGTGTATTTTTGAGAGTGAGAGAATGCAAATAGGGGAAGGGCAGAGAGAGGGGAACAGAGGATTCAAAGTAAGCTCTGCATTGAAAGCAGCGAGCTTGATGTGGGGCTCGAACTCATGAACTGCAAGATTATGACTTGAGCTGAAGTTGGAAACTCAGCTGACTGAGCCACCCAGGCACCACCCAATTACTTCCTTTAACAGATCAATTTTTTGACAGAGTAACATCAATTTTAAATACTATTACATAAAGCATGATGGAGAAAAGAAATGTTGCTTTATAATTAGAAAACTTACAATAAAACTTCCCATGAGAAACAAAAACAAGCCATTTTGAAAATAAACATAGTCCATGCCAAGCTAGTATAAAATGAAACCAGGGGTCTTCAAAAAGAAAAAAAATTCCTCCCAATATTTTCTCTCCTTTTTATGGTTTCTGAAATGGGTAAAACTCCCAAACTCAAAGATTGCTGAGCTGTTCTGATTTGGTTCCTTTGGTATCTGTTTTTTCATTATTCTTGTCCTTGGATTTCTCTTCTTTCTTAACATCTACTTTTTTGTTTCCTCAGTTTTTTTCTTGACTTGAGTCTAGCTTTCTTTACTTTTTCATTATGATAGCCACATTTCTATGATCTCCTTTTCCTTCATCCTCAGAATCTTGAGAATCCCTCATCACAAGCTATCTACTTATCTGATGTTCAAATAGAAATTCTCTTGTCTGAATCTTCTCCATCTTCATCTCCACTGTCTTTATGAACAGCATCTTCTGGAACAGTCTGCACCTGGATGCCATGTGCATGAGGTAGCATGTGTAAATTTTTGAATAAATGCTGTTTTATCTTTTCCATAAATTCTGTAGTGTTCTGGTTTGATGAACTAATATGTCATGTTTGAAGAACTAACATGCAGTTTGAAGACTGGTCCAAAATACTCAAAGCAATCATTATATGACAATTCACTGGTAACTTCACAATTAAGGGCAGCTCAAATCTTACATGTTCAATATCAAGCAACATTGTAGACTGTCTATCCACCTGCCCCAAGCCATCAGTTAATGATAAATTGAAAGTTTTTACAACTACTACAATTTAGTATGACCTTTGACCATTAGATTGAAGCAACCAAATCTCATCAAACAGTGAATCTGCACCACACTGTAACCACAGCACTAGGCTGATACATCTCTATTACTTTTGAGATAATAAGCTTACATACCTGCCCATGTGACTTATCATCTATACCATCTCTCATTGGAAAGTTGACAGCAGATTATTTGCCTTTTCTTGGACCAAGATCTCTCAAATCTCCTGTTCCAGGTAAGTATTCCCCATATTTATGTAATGATACAGTCATTACATGGTCTGTTACATAAAAAGCTTCTTGAGCACCATCACCATCATGAATATCAATAATAATATATAAGATTCTCTGATGATACTTCAGAATTCAAGGGTGGCAAGTACAACATCATTAACATAACAGAATCCTAATTCTTCAGATTTCTTAGCATGATGTAATCCTCCAGCCAGTTAACAGCCAGCCAACAGTTTGTGGCCCCAAGTACTAACTGAAAGCTGACAAAATTCAGAGTCTATGAAACTCTGGACAATTGTCTCCATCACCAAATTTCTGCATCTACTTACTATAGTCAGACATGTTCATGTTACCTAGTCTTACTGAATGCAGACATTTGAAGTACTCATCACTGTGGTATTTTGTCATTTCTTCATCCGTGGTTTTATGGGAACTGTATATTTCCATTTTTCTATATAAGCCATAAGTTCGCAGCAGGTTATAGGTCATGAGGATTCTATGAGATTTCATAGGCTGATCCTGTCCATAATAATTTCCAGTATCACTATTTTGGTAATAGCCTTTTCTTGGCACTTATCTAATAGGAAGCCACGTACTCCCAGGCCATTGCTGGCTCCCAGTTCTGGCTCCCCCTCTCCCTCTGCTGCTGGGGCCTCAACCTGACTCAGGGCTGGCAGTGCCAGAGAGAAGGGCAGGCTGAAAGGTGGAGAGAAGAGAGTGAGACAGGAGGGCTCAAGAGCACCTAGTGTATATAGTAAAATTCTGATAGTGATTATCTCTGTTGGGTAACTTTTTTTTCGGTTTGCTTTTCTCCATTTCCCATTTTTTATGTTGAACACTATTCATTGTGATTAGAAGCAAAACATATCAACTGTTAAGTTTTGAAAATACCAATCAAATGACTGGATGGGATAACAAGGGGGAAAAAAAATGTGTGCCGACCAATCCTAAACTGTCTTTATGACCTTATGGGGAATAGTAATTGGAGCCAACCAACCAGCTTCTGCACAGAGGCAAGGGTATGTGGAGCCCTGAATTTCAGGCCAAGGTCCCTGGCTTCAGGAATCAGAAAATTAATAATGGTTAATAGTTTGCAAAAAACAAAGAAAATCATACATTTTGTTTTGGCAAAGTCTGTATTACAAAGGGGAGATCAACAGACAAAAGTAAGCAAAAGCAAATTCCTTTGTCATCTGGTGACACAGGACATCTAAATTGGACTTTCTTTGGTTTCTTTAAAAACCTGCATTGGGGGCACCTGGGTGGCTTAGTGGGTTAAGCATCCGACTTTTGGTTTCAAGTCAGGTCATGATCTCATGGTTCCTGGGTTTGAGCCTGCTTACGGCTCTGTGTGCACTGTGGGTATGGAGCCTGCTTGGGATTCTCTCTCTCCTTCTCTCTGCCCCTCCCCCACTTGCGCTCTCACACTCTCTCTCAAAATAAACAATAAACAAAAAAAACCACCATGATTATACTCAATTACCAAACACAAAATAGTTCCTGGATGACTTACCTGATCTTACTGGTGTACAAACTTTAAATGGCTTCATGGAGATTTGGAGAATTAAAACAATTTGATTCAATTGACTTGGCTATCACCAGTGGATTACTTAATTATGCCATAAATTCAGTGAAGCTAGCAATTGTCCAGAATGTGCATGTGTATGACTTGGGTGGATTTATTTGTATTAACCAAGGGGAAAAGGCACAAAGTATTCTGTTTACCTGAAGCTGCTATTTTTATCCAAAAGTGTCCTGGATCAAACCTCTGGGTTGGGAAACTCCTTGCAATTGAAAAAGACCAAAGACAGTAATGCAATACAGTAGTACCCTGGAACCAAGAAATGGAGAGTGAAATGGTACTTTATCACACTTATCTTTGGTTCATAAAAAAACACTCTTAATTATAGTGGATTGACTAGGCCTGAGCACTCTTAAACTTGCCTAATGAGTGATTTTCTAGAGTTACGGCTATTTTACACACACGTTCAAACATTATCTTTTATTGAGTAATAAGATAGTTCTTAGTGGTAAGAACATTATGGTCAATGTGCAATGATTAATTGTTGAAAAACCAGGGTCTGCAACCCAAACTGCCTAGTCACGAACTTTACTGGAATTGCTGCCTCAAATCGGGAGCTTAGATATCACAATTTTTTCTTTCTGAATTCAGATGTGAATGGAAGAAAATGGGATATGAAGTTTTATGAATCAAAACCCCCCTTTCCTCACTTGTA
This sequence comes from Suricata suricatta, assembly GCF_006229205.1. NCBI lineage: Eukaryota > Metazoa > Chordata > Mammalia > Carnivora > Herpestidae > Suricata > Suricata suricatta. The sequence goes on from NC_043701.1 coordinate 158,669,873, forward strand.
AAATGGGGTGGGCTAACCAAAACAATAGGTTTTCTTCCTTGTTTCACAAAAGGTTTTTATGAAGATTAAATGACAAAATAATAATGATAGCCACAATTTATACTGGACCTGTCATATTTACCTGACACTGCACTTGTTTAGAAATCTCATTTACTTTTCACTTCAACCATGTCCAGTAGGCTCTTTGTTCACAAGTATAAATGAAGAAACTGATATTCAGAAAGGAAAAATAATTTGAGGTTAGACTTTTCACAAGAAGCACGATTAGAATTTGAACCAAATTCTTTTTTTTTTTTTAATTTTTAACATTTATTATTTTTGGTAGACAGAGTGCGAGCAGGGGAGGGACAGAAAAAGATACAGACCCGAAGCAGGTTCCAGGATCCGAGTTGTCAGCACAGAGCCTGACATGAGGCTTGAACCCATGAACTCTGAGATCATGACCTGAGCTGAAGTCGGTGCTAAACCGACTGAGCCACCCAGGTGCCCCTGAACCAAATTCTGATTATAAAGCACCTCTATTTAAGTGAAGGCTTCCTTTTACCATTTCTACTTTATTTTGTATTTCCTTAAACATTATTTTATAATTATTGGAGTAGGTATTACATGCACATGGTATAAAATATTTAAAAATATACGAAAGGGTGTAAAGTGGAAATGAAGATCTTCCTATACTCTTCTGGTTTCCTTCTTGATATAATCACTGTTACTTATGATGTACACTTTGGGAGATAAAATAGATTAAAAAAACAAAAAAGACACACACATATACATCCCCATTTTCACAGCATCATCCTATAGCATTCTGTTGCTTGCTTAGTAGTCTACTTTATTAAAATAAGGGAATCATAAAAAATATTTTAAAATGAACATTCAAGGATCTTCTAGCCTTTAAATATCATGAACATCAATATGATGAATATTCTTACTTGGGGATTTACTCATGAAGGATAAATTCCTAGTAATAAAAGTGCTTTTTAAATTGTGCATGTGTTCTGAATTTTGATAGATACTGTCACACGGCCTTCCATTAAGGTATTTTACAGTTTACCATTCTATGTGTATATATTTGAGCCACCATGAATACATTTCCATGTAACATGTGAGATACGGGTATTTTTTCCAACTCCCCCAGAGTTTTTCTATTTCTATTGAATAGTCCATCTTTTCCCTCTAAGTTACAAGGAAAAGGCATCCTTATCCTGTACTAAGTTTCCATATATAATTCATTTCTATAATTTAATTGATTAAAGAAGGTATAGTACACTACCTTCAATAACTGTGATTTTTAATTTTAATATTAGGTAGGGTTGTTGTGACTTTCCTTTTAAAGTTTTCACTATCAAATTTGGAATGTTAGATCAAAAAAAGATCTGGTTGATATTTTTATTGAGATCTCATAAACATATAAATTGACTTTGGGAGAATTGCTATTTCTTCTTTCTAATAGAGTAAGTTAATTTGTTAAAAATCTTATATTTCTCTTTAACAGTTTTTTTTCTATAAATCTGAGATTTCTTGTTTATTCCTAAGTATTTTGTTCTTGTTTTTATTTTTTAAATGTTTCTTTATTTTTGAGGGGGGTGCAGAGAGAGAGACAGAGACAGAGACCGAGAATCCCAAGCAGGCTCCATGCTGTCAGCACAGAGTCTGACACAGGGCTTGAACTCACAAACCACAAGATCATTACTTGAGCTGAAATCAAGAGTTGACCACTCAACCGACTGAGCCACCCAGGCACCCGATCCTTGTTTTTATTATTAAAAACTTGCCTTCATTATATTTATAAAGGTTTTATTTTATATAAGGCAGCAATTTATTTTTCTTAAATAATAAATTTGTATCTAACCAATGAATAGTTCTATCTTTGCAATCATTTTCAGATGATTTTCTTGTATTTTCCAGGTACAATTATAACATCTATGAATTTGCCTCCTTACAATTTTTTATCTAGTTCCCTTTTTTGAATTCTAGTAATGGTAGACAGACTTGTTTTATTCCTGATACCAATGGGGATCCTTTTATAAAGTCTTTTATCAATTAGCATGATTTGAGAAGTAGGTTTTCTCTGGCTAAGGGGGCATTCATCTATTCGCATTTTATTAAGGACTTAAAAAATTAACAATGGATGTTACTTATCAAAAGCATTTTCCGTGCAAGTGAGACTACCATGTGATTGTCTCCTAAATACTATTTACATGGTGAGTTTTACTAAACTAGGTTTCCTGGTGTTAGACCATTCCTGTGTTCCTAATTATCGTCCCGTGGTGGTGGTGTAGTTTTTAATGTGATACTAGACTATGTGTTACTAGACTTTTGCATTGATATTTTTAAGATTGGTAGCTGTTTCTGTTTTGTAGTGTTTTGGTCATGCTTGGCACCTTTTCTGCCTCTTCTTTTCTTTGGAACTGTTTAAATGTAAAATCCAACCCCTTGGGGCACCTGGGTGGCTCAGTCAGTTAAGCATCCCTGTTCTGGCTCAGGTCATGGTCTCAGTTTTGAGAGTTCAAGCCCTGTGTCAGGTTCCTTGCTAACAGTGCCATTAACATGGAGCCTGCTTGGGATTCTCTTTCTGCCCTCCTCTGCTCACTCTCTCAAAATAAACAAACTTAAACAAACAAACACCAACACCAGTTAATCACTACAAAAAACTGACATCTTCAGTGTGCATCTAAATGTTTTGGTAAATGCAAAGTGCTCTACAAATATTAACTGTTAGTAACAAATCAGCAATAACCAAAATGCTATGGCATGTGAAGTTCTGAGAGAAAATTTGGATTCAAGAAGGCTGACACTTGCCTTATCTTACAGCTGCAGACACATTTTCTATCCCTTCTTTTTCAAATCTATCATGAAAAATCAGATTCCAGTTCCTATGTGATTCTCATTACTAGAAATCACTGCTCCCTTAATACATTCTGTATGAGTGGAGAGGGCCCTGGAAACCCCAGATCAGCCTTCCCACTCTAGGAAGGCAAAAATGCACCCCAACAATTGCCAGGCACAAATCATTATGCTAAGTGCCTAAACATGTTGTTGAACCCACTTTAAGAACGCTGTAAGGATGTATAAACAGGTTCAGAGACGTTAGGTAACTTCTCACGGTTACAGATTAAGTCCTGACATAGACACTCTACCCTAATCTTTATGTCCTTTTTTTCCCCACGACTCACTTTCCTGCATTTCACATTCATCCTTTTGTTCTGTCATGCAACAAAACTGACCAATACCTGGGCCAGGTCTGAGCAACAGATACCACTCCAAAGTAGAGCAGAATCAGTCCCTGTCCCCAGAAGCTGAACACTTAGGAGAACAGACATTGAACAGGTAACATAAAGTGTGTGAAATGCTACAAAGACAGAAATGTGGAATGTTGACTTAAGCCAGCAGTGTAGGGTGACCTGTCTGAAGACATGAAGACTCACCAGGAGTTAGCAAAGGAAAATCAGAGCTGTATTTAACGTTAAGGGGGAAAAATTGGCCACGTGGATGGAACAATATATGCAAAGGGTCAGAGAGAAAGCACAATGAAGGACCCAGGCTGGAAAGATCAGTGGGGGCCAGATCACAAAAAGCCTTGTATGCACACATCTGGGACTTACTAATCCCAAAGCAACGAGAAGCCATAACTTCAAATTCACAAAATTCCTTCCTCACAGCAAGAGGCAGAAATCACTTAGTACTAAATCACTTCCATTTAATACCCACCAAAGCTTACAGGATAACTGGTTTGAATTAGTTAAATTTCCCTGGTTTGCAACAGCAGATATAGGATACTACGAGGTTGGATTCCACAAGAACCCAAATAAAGAGCTGCTTTCCCTGAAACTCCCCCTTACTGAGCCCCACTGCCCCAACGTCACTGCGAAGTTGTTCCCTACGAGGGAACGGGGAGAGCTTGGGAAGAGCAGGTCCAGGCCTGGCTCTCGAACTAAGACCTGAATTAGTGAATTTAGTTCTACTTTGCACAATTTGCCCTTCCTCCTTCTCAGTGCAACTGCCTCTTCCTTTCCTCCCCTCTTAGACCCACTTGGCAGGGCACGACACTCCAGACTCTTTCCTCTTCTGCTGCTGGCCACATCCCACCAAGAATCAGAACATTCCTTGTTACATTCTGAGTCAGAAAGAGCAGAAACCCTTCTTTCAAGATTCCTCTACCCAGGTAGCAGTGTTCTGAAAAGAGTATAAGAAAAGCCTCAGCAGTTGAGTTAAGCTAATAAATAAACTGGTTACCTAGTTGAAATGAGCAAGATAGCCTTAGGGGCATGTGAAGACAACAGAAAAGAATGGAGACATAAGGAAAAAATACAAATGACTGATAGTAAAATAATTTTATTCAGTTTCTTTTTTAAAAAAGGTAGCATTTCACATATAAATTTAGACTTCAAGATTACAGTGTATATTTGCCAAAAGGAACATCCCTGCAGGAGGGATAGACTTAGAGCCTGAGCGAGCACTTGGAAGCACACTCCAGGGAGAGTTTAAGTGGAAGTGGTTACTTTACAACTTCACAATGCTAGTTCCCTGTTCCTCAACTCTGCCACCAGGGGGCTTATAAGAAAACCCATATCCAACCCTTTGGGGCAACAGCTTTTAGCTTATGGGAATATGAAACATTTCTAGGAAAGAAAGCACAAAGGTCAATGACCCAAATTTCCCACAACAATCATTATTACCTATCTGCAGCAACAATACATGACAGGTGAAGAGTTTATTCTTATAATTCAAAGGTTTTTTGAAGGAGGACTAGAGAACATAAGATTCATTCATAAAAAGACTATATAATAAGCGAAAATGAAACAGATTCTCTCCATATTACAAATGCCTCTCTACTATAAGGCCCAGGGAAAAGACCCACACAAATCTGGGACTCCTTCCCCATAGAAATTGTTTGGCACAACCCGCAAGCTGTCATGAGACTGACACGATCGACAGTGGAAAGATTTCTGCAAGTGGTCCCATGACTTTTCTGTCTGGCTTGAACATCGTATACATGAAAGGTGTCTTAACAAGCTGCACAAACTCAGGCCTAACTATGGGGCACACCGTTTTAGGAAAGCTAATCTGAAGGGGAAAATGGCCCAGATGGAATAGGTCTCCCATAGCCACAGGCTAACTTATAACTCCCTCTGTCATCCTCTCAAGGGATATTAAATCCCCTGGCTGCTCAGGAAGTCAGTGGAATCCTGACTTCCTAGGGAAGGTAAAAGACAGAGAACAACTTTGATTTCAGCATCTCCGAGCCAGGAAAAAAGGAGACAAAGATGACCAAAGATGCTTTCTAAGTTACTCTGTCCCATACTACGTAGGCTCCAGAAGAACAATATTGAGGAGAATCAGTGTGCTAGTAACCACAGCCCTAGGATTCGGCCTTCAGGCAGAGGTACTGGGGCAAATAATTGTACCCCAAGTCCAGTTTTAAAAATAAAAACTTCCTGCAGTTATGATACAATACTGTGCAGTGAACAGCTGGGAACTGTATGATGCTCCTATTTCTGGTTAAAGCCCTGTCCCGCTCTTGGCCACCCAGAGCTGAGAGGTGACCTAAGGAAGGAGTTGTCTGTGGCTAAAAGCCAGGCACCTTAGTTGCAAACGGCCTGGGGCAGTGACGCAGACAGTCATCATTCAAAAGAGGGGAAGTTGGGCCCCAGAGCTGTGGTTCAAAGCGAAGATTTCATCTTACCCAGAACTTCAAACCAAGCTTTATCTCTGAGCCTACTAATGCAATAATAACTAGTGATTAGGAATCCCTGATTGGGTGGCAAGGTACATATCCCAGCATGCCACCAACTCAACTATAGGGAAAAAAAGGTGCAAATAGTAGCAAGTAAATCGTTGCTCAAGTGGAAGATCATTTCCTGGAGAACTTCAGTGGACTAGATACTAATCACATGGATGAATACTGGGACTGGACCCCAAAGAAAGCCTGGGTCCCAGACATGATCAGTCTTTTTTATTTTTTACACTTACCGCATCCTGGCCATCTTCACTGGCCTCCTATGTCTTGAATGGCTGAGCACACATTTCCCCAGGGACCAATGTAAACATTATTCAATAGATCTCAGCTTAGAAGAACACAGCTTGTTATATAATTAATGTCTAACATTCCAGTGCAGGCAGTATCTTAGCATCAGACTTTCCCGGATTTATAAGTACCAGTTTAGAAAGGAACACACACAGGATACTTGATGAACTGTGGCTGAAAAGACATTTGGGTGCCAGGCAGCTGGTTCTACCCTGCAATCAGTTGGTAAGCCAGGGCTATCACAGGAGAGGCAGAACAGAGCGAGCACAGGTTCTCTGTGAATCTGAAGAGTCATATAACCATTGTTCCCACTTAACCCCTTGGGCCACATCTTGATATGGGAGTACATTTCTACCTCTTGCATCAACCTGTGCTCTCCTTGTTTTGGATGGGGCTGTCTCCAGAGGGTTCAAAAGCCTCCTTAGAGAGGAGAGAGCTTTTTCTTTCAGTCCTAACATCTGAATACTTCGAAGCACAAGACGAGTCCATGAACATGCTAGGGATGTTGTTGCCAAAGTAGATCTTACTGTTAGAAGCAATGGCCTGGTACCTTTTGAGCTCCAGATATTCCGGGGTCAATTTGTGCTGTGTGGGGGCAAACAAGAGCAAAGGCATCAGGATACGTGGGTCCAATACTCGTCTCTTTCCTTCCATACATTTCCCCTACTGCTCTCCTGAAAATCACTACTCGACTCTGAGTCATTGCCAATGACCTTCTCTCAATTTGAAGTGTGGCTATCATATTAATAGCTATGTTTTAGACTTGAAGTTCCTTACACAAGCTCCTGTCCTAATGTCAAGAGAAGCTGTTCTTTAAAAAAAAGAGAAAAAAAAAAGATTGAGGAGATGGATTTGGGGGAACAATGGTAGCTAACATTTCTATAGTGACTTGGGCCTAAAAAATGCCTTCATATATACCTTCATATTTCATCTCGCTGAGTTCAACCTAGAATTAGTCTGGAATCTCTGCAGATTCTCTTAAGAGGTAAACAGGTCAATGGATGAGAATGGCAGAGCTTCAAAGGGGCTGGGCTCATATCCTTATAATCAACCATTTGTGACTCTGCTTTTCTTGACCACATTCTAGAAGTGGAAAAGATCTCAAGAAATCACCTGGTCTGGCCTTTTGCCTCTACTTAGAAGCTAGATGTTTAAACTGATTGTGATAGACAGAGGTTTGTCAATCACCAGATCTGTCACAATTTTTGTTGTTTTAATTTAAATCATGGTGCCGAGATGTATCCAACCAAAACCTCTCAGGGTTTTGCTACTAAAACTCATTTCTACTATTCCCTGGAATGTACCCTGGAATGTACTTCCCCCAAAGCCTCTCATAACCTTCCCTGGTAATCGTCTCTTCATCTCAAGTTCCTGGCCTGTCCTCTAGGCCAAAGCCTGTCTTGGCCGTCATAGCCCCCCACCCAACACCTTCCACCCCCTGGGTCTACACTCTCTCCAGTTGATTCATATCTTCTGCTGAAATACTGCCGTCACATCTGGTCACAGTGCATAACCAAATTACCTCCTAATGCTTTATTAATATAATATCAATGTCCGAATAGCATTTTTCAAAATGGCATAAAACTGCTGTCCCTTTCAGCACAAGGCTAACCTCAAGGACGAGATCTTGATACTTGTGCCTGGCTAGCTTCTCCCATAACAGATTTGGATTGCTAGTTTCAAAACTAAAGTTTCTTGGGGCACCTGGGTGGCTCAGTCAGTTGAGCATCTGACTTCGGCTCAGGTCATGATCTCACGGTTTGTGGGTTCTAGTCCCGTCTGGGGTTCTGTGCTGACAGCTAGCTCAGAGCCTGGCGCCTGCTTTGGATTTTGTACCTCCATCTCTCTCTGACCTTCTACAGCTCGCGCTGTCTCTGTCTCTCAAAAATAAAGAAAAAACATAAAAAAAAAAAGGAAAAAACCCCTAAAGTTTCTTATCTTGCCTCCATATTGACCAAATTCCATTGTTTTTATAGAGCTGTGTCTCCAATATGTTAAATTTACTTCTAAATTATACTGGATTTCAAAGTACTGACAACTCTCACTCTATCAACCTATCATACCATGTCTTACCATTTCTTCTGAGCCCAGAGCATGCTGTTCCTTTCTAAATTGAAAGAGTTTAAGACCTGTCTATTCCTTAAATCTTGAACCTAATTCATCAAACCACACCAAACACCCTGGCAACCTCTTTCTCAACTCTTTCAATGTTCTAATCTACAGTGTTCTCTCTGCAATTAATAACTTTATAAACCTTGGTCATATTCTTCTCTGCCCAGAACACACAGGGTTCTAGTTGCCTCTTACCAATTCTGCTAACTAGGCCTGCATTCTCTAGTCCTAAATTAACCTGAGTCCCTATACAAAAACTGTTGACCCATTTCACCCAACCTCTTATCTCAAAGTGTCACACGTGAAATTCTTTACAACTAGAATATTTTTCAAATCTAGTAAACAAGCAGTATTGTTAAGGACTTTTGGAAATGTGTGTCAGGGGAGGGGGTGCTGACTTTCAAATAACTGGTGAGCACTACTGACAAGTCGCAGGCAAGGGCCATGGATGCAAAATAGCCTATAATACACAAGATACCCAGTTTTCAACCATGAAAACTGTTGAAAATTCTATCTCAAAATGCCAAGAAAGTTTATGAGAAAGACTGCACTAAACGAACTTAGCATCTGTGCATAGCTACCTGGAAAGCAGCTCTAAATGGACTTTATTCTTCTCTTGTTACTCCTGTCCTTCCACAAGAAGACCCTCACCTTTCCTGATTACTAAGCCCTGACACAGCAGTACAGATGAATGATTTATAGCATTTGACCTGTGTTCATAGATTTGTCTTTTATCCTAGCTCCCCACTTTTACGAGGAACTATACAAAGTTGTCTCCCCAGTGAGTATGCAATATGACTTGATAAGTGATTGGTTGTTTCTAGAGTGTGTGATGTTAACTAATCTTCTTTGACACTGGACAAATCACCTCTATCACATTAAAGCCCCCCACAAAGAAAAACAAAACCCCAAACACCATAGGAGGGTGGCAGAAAGAGCCAGTCACCTTGTTTGAGGTGGCATATTTGTGTGCAGCATAATACTCAGCATCTGCCTTCGCCTTCTCTCGGGCCAGAAATGCGGCATCTAGCAGGCAAAACAGAGTCAGGGTGTTTAAAACAAAGGAAAATTGCAATCTATTTCCTCAGCTGTGTAAGAGTTCACATTCTATGTTAAGTAGAAGTCTCTTTCTCTACTGCCTGATGTTTTGATCACTTATTTTATTCATTTATTTTTAAAGATTTAATTATTTTGAAGTAATCTCTATACCCAAAGAGGGGCTCAAACTTAACAACCCCAAGATCCAGAGTCATATGCTCTACTGACTGAGCCAGCCAGGAGCTCTTCGATCACTTATTTTAAAGGCATTTAATAGCATTAGCAGTTTTCAAAACCCAGTCCCCAGATTCTTTTCCAAGGGGAATACTCTTGTCATTGTTGAAGAACTCTGCTCATCGGAGCCCACTTCATTTTTCACCTAAAGCTGCTCCTTTTCTCTACCCATCATCACCTCAAAGCCTCACACCCCACCCAGGCTCTAGGCTTCAAGTAAAATAATGAGGACCAGACATGAAAGCTCTGCTCTATGTATTGCACTGTCCCCATCCCCTCCAAACTGGATCGAGAATCAGTTAATGCAGAATAACAGGAAGGAGCAGCACAGAAGCAAAAGAGGCTGAATGTCTGGGCTGGCCTTCAAGACTGTGAGCTCACAACATCAACATCTCCTATATGAAATCTAGGAGCTTGAGAGCCTTTTATGAAAACTGGGGCTGCTTTTTTCCTGGCTAAGATTTTTGTTATTTTTTTGGTTGACAGGTAGGAAAGAAACTAGTGGTGGTAGGGATTTCTTATATATTCTTTACAACTGATTATGGGTAATTCTCATACTGTGCAAGGGCAAAGTGGTAGCTAATAAGCCATAACTTAAGAACAGAAAATGAATGGATGCGTTACCAATAGTCACCAACCAAGAGCAAAACATGTAATAGTAACTAAAAAAAAAAAAACCTGTCTACCAGCATAGCAGGCCAGCCACTTCCTCCAGACCAGATTACTCGGTCTATGGCCCTCCCATCCACCATAATCAAGAACCCAGTCTCTGAAGCAGAGAGGTAGTTCAAGATACTCGGAGCCTCTTTTCTCCCTGATGTACCTTCAATTTCAGAAATGCGCTTTTCAGTTTCTTTCTCCATCACCTTCTGCTGAAACCGAATTTTTGCCACTTGTGCAATCTTCTCTGCTTCTATAATTATACACAAAAAAAGATACATTCAAAAACATTTCTCTAGGTCAGGAAATATTTAGAATCAGCAGCATATAGTCTTAACATTAGTTATATAAGGTTTTATGGGCTGTTTCATTAAGCTTTAAACATCCAGACTGTAAACAACTCAACAAAAAAAAGGGAATTTATTTCCTATTTCACTGTTGACAGTGCTGGTTTTGTGAGAACTGGGAGGGAGTACAAAAGGTAACAGTCCAATCCTTCATGGGATTACACAGTAGCAGTCCACAAGCTAATGGGGAAAATTATACTTTGTGAAAGTACTCAAACCAAAAACAGAGCAACATAAATGCATGGCAACATAGGACAATCTTATAAAATGGCACAGGAGAAAGTAGGAATAAACAAGATAAGTTAAACCAAGAAAGGCCTTGCAGAAGAAATCCTAAAGAAAATAACAGACATGACCTAGGAGGACATGGCAAAAGGCATAAAGACAAGAAGAACAAAGAAGCAGTCACAATGAAGAGGTAATTACAGAGTCACATGACAAGAGAAGACAACAAATAATTAGAATAGAAAGAAAAGTAGAAGACCTCCATCTTGAATAATGGGCAGAAGCATCTAACTTTAATATACTCTGGATCAACTGTTAAGCTACCAGTAGGGAAATGACAAGATGAAAATAATATCAGAGAAGGAGAATTCTGACTATAGACCTTAAAAAAGAAAGCAGGCTAATTCATCTGACACTGTGAAAACAAGTGTTAGGGGTAAACATGTTGGTTGCAGAAGGCAATTACAGGCAGGGAAACCCTCGTCTAATCAAAGGATCGAGGACCAGGGAAAAAAGAGTCTTATTACACTTTCAATTCAATCACTGTAATTCTTGAAGAACAGTCTCAGTTCTCCTGTTCAGCCAAAGAGGCTTTTTTTTAACGCATCCTGGGGAAAGGGTAAAATAGAAAAAAATTTTCTAAGCGTTTTCCTATTTCCAGAAGATCCAGTATTCCTTCAGCATTGACCCCAGTGCATACTTCCCTATTTCCTAATTAGCATAAAAATCAATCTATCACCCCACCTCCCAAACAGACTAAGATGTTCAACTGGGAATAAGAGTAGGCATTTGGAGCCTACAGCTATAACCCAGAGAATCATGTCCCAATGTAGGGAAACTGTTGTGGTCATCCCACTTAACACTATTCTCTGACATGCAGAAATAAACCAAAAGGGAACATGAATAGGGTTCTAGTTCTAGAAAAATGGTGGAATAGGCTGATGAGAAAACCCTTCAGCTAACAACACCTTAAAATATATCAATCTTTTTTAGTGTATGGCTGAGATCGTAAGAAAGAATGAGAGATCCTCAAGAGACATAAGCAAAGGAAGAACTGAGGGGTACAGTGGCAGCTCTGGGGGTGGTTATTAGACAAGTGAGGGAGACGGACCTGGGTTGTTGCCCATTCAGGGCCAGGAGGTGAGGCCTTGAGGCATTAGAACTGGGACTCTCACATAAAACTGACACCACTAACGGGCTTCAATTCCACTGAGACTAAAAATTCCTACCCACCAGACCAGTGAGGAGAAGTAGCCTTTTCTCTACCTAGACACACCACAGTGAAACTGGAATGCCCAAAGACAGAGAAAAATTATAAAGGTAAAAAGAGAAGAGGAAGCCAAACAAAAATGAAACAGTATCACTACAGTGACCAAAAAAAAAGTAAGTTTTGTTGGGCTTAGAACTGTAAGCTAAATTACTAATCTGAGAATGAATAAAATCATTTTGGACCAAGGAAGAATGAGTAAGTTATCCATTCCTTAACATTCACTGAAACAAAACAAAACAACAATAATAAACCAGTAGAAAAAAGAATGAATTGCCAAAAACAATGGAGAGGGAAAAAATTAAGCAGCGCCTATAGATCAAAAAGGATGTATATTGTAAGAATAATAGTAACAATTAAGGAGGGAATAAAAAGAACATAAAACTAAAATACAAGGTAACTGTAAAATTGAGGGACTGTGATAAGAATTAAAGCATTCTAAGGTTTTAAGAGGATAGAATGATTAGCTTTAGACTCTGTCAAGTCAGGTATGCTTATTAACATTTTACAGGCAACGACTAGTAGTTACACATTCTAGAAATGACATAAAACTTCCAAGTAACAGGAAGAAAGGAAAGAATAAAGAAAATCCAATCAATTCAATACCAATTGGAAAAGAGTAAAAAAAGAAGCAAAGGAAAAAATACATGGTAAATAGCACAAAATTAAAAGATACAAACAAATCCAAATATAGCAGTAGCCACAATAAATATAAAAAGACTAAACTCACCAGTTAAAAGACAGATTCTCACATTGGATAAGATAACAAAATCCAGCTATATGCTGTTTACAAGAGACACACCTAAAACATAATGACATAGAAAAGTTGAAAGTAAAAGGATGGGAAAAGATACATCAAGAAAATAACTAACCAAGAGAAATCTGGCATAGTTATAATTTCATTAGACAAAATAGATCTTAAGCCAAAAAGTGTGTCTGGGATAAAGAGGGTTATTACATAACAGGAGCAATTCTCCAGGGAGATGTAACAATCCTGAATGCTCTTAATGACACAGCTCTAAAGTACGTAAAGAAAAAAAATCACGAGTCAACAAATCTATGGTCATGGTGGGAGATTTTAACACCTCTTTCAGTAATTGATAGCTCAAGAAGGCAAAAATTAGAATAGAAGATGTAAACAACACAATTCATAAGCCTGACTGAATGGATATACAGAGAAATTGCATCCAACAAAAAAAGAAAACATATTCAATCTTTTCAAGCACACATAGAACATTTACCGAAAAAGTTCCATGTAGTGATAGGCCACAAAGCAAATTTCAACAAATACTGTAAGGATCCATATAACAGATCATATTTTCTGACTCTCATGCAATAACATTAGAAATCAACAATAAAAAGGTAGCCCCCTATAAGCCCATTCAGTCAGAAATTGAAAAATATACTTTTAATACTTCATAAGTAAAAGAATAAATCATAATGGAAACATTTTTTAAAAATTAAAAATGAACATCAATAAACTACATTTCAAAACATGAATAGAAAAAAAGAAACTTTATAATCTTACATGTTTCAATCAGAAAAGACTGAAAACTAAAAAGCAATTCAAGAAGTTAGAAAAAAACCAGTTAGAAAACTCAAAAAAAAGTAGAGGAATAATACAAATAAGTATAAATAATGTAACTGAAAAGTAAGTGACAATAGAACCAGCCAAATCAAAATGCAGTTCTCTGAAAAGATGAATAAAGTATCACAGACCTCTGGCAATACTAATTCAGCAAAAGAAAAAGCACAAAAAACACAGTACTAGGAATGAAAAGGGGGCAAGCACATTTGGTAGCAGATTTTAAAAATTATAAGGTAATTCTGCAAATTTATGTCCCCAAGTTTGAAATTTCAGATGTGAAACAATTTTCAAGAAAAACATAACTGCTCAAACTTACAAAATCAAATATCTGAACAGATCTATAGTTAGTATAGAAATTAAATCAACAGGCTAAATGTTACCAGCAAAAACAAGCATACAAGAAAGCAAACCCCACTAGACTAAGATGGTTTTTACAAGAGAGTTTCATTAAATCTACAAAGAGGAGATAATAACATATTTTATACAAAATGTTTCAGAACACAGAAAAAGAAGAATGCTTTCCAAATCATTTTGAGGCTAGTGCACCATTAAAAGAAAAAAAAACCAAAAACCAAAACAAAACACCTGACAGTAGGAGTACAAGGAAGAATTATAAGCTGAAATTCATAAACTACAAGTAAAAATGAAGATATATAAAAGTAAAAATTTTAAAGAAATTATCAGCAAGACATATAGAGAAATGCACTGAGGTGCATCTCGTACATCATGATCAAATGGGTTTATCCCAAGGAAGCAAAATAATTCAGAAACAGAAAATCTATTAATATAATTCACATTAAAAACTTTAAAAATAAAAATTAGAAAAAAACATATAGAAAAATATTCTAAAAGTTTTAACAGCCATTCATGAGAAAAACTCTTGACAGGCAAGAAACAGAAAGAAACTTCATGAACCTGAAAAATGTTAAGTACAGCAAACACCACTGGAACTATTTAAAGTTAGGAACAAGACCAGAATACTGGATGCTACCTTTCTTTTCAACACTGAACTCTCAGTCATAACCCTGAAACCAGGAAGATGAGAAGAGTCCAGAGGTGTGGGACTACAAAGGAAAAATGACAACTGTTCTCATCTGAAGACAGTTTGACTGCTCACAAGAGACTATTAGAAACCATAACATTAAAAAATAATAATAATATTTTCAGCAAGATTGCTAAATAAAAACAATGAACAGCAAACCTATACAAAAACAAAAAACAGTTAGAAAATGTGCCTTCAAAATAGATCCTATTGATAATGGCAAAAAGCTTGAGGAATATACAGGAATAAATCTCTAAGACAGAAAGTGCCAGAACTTTAAGAAGAAAATTACGATACTTTCTGAAAGACATTTCTCATAAATGGAGAAATACAACAGATTTATAAGACTCAGTATAAGTCTGAATAAATAAATAAATTCTCTCCAAATTGACATGTATAGGTAATGTAATTCCAATCAAACCTCAAGACAGCATTTTGTAGAACCTGAGCTGGTTCTAAAATTTATAAGGAAGAATAAATGGCCTAGGATAGTCCAATACAATTATAGGAATATTTAGGATAGTAAAGAGGAATAGTTAAGGAGTAACTTGCTCTCCCAAGTAGCAAGACTTGACATACAAAGCGACAGTAATTAAAATAAGGTAATTCTGGAGGACAGACCATGAAATTAAAACAAAATAAAGGTCCCAGCAACAGAACAAATGATATACAGTATCTTGTTATATGCTAGGTGTGGCATAAGAAAAAAGTAGAGAAAAATAATAAATTTTTCAATAAATAGCCTAATATAATTGGCTTGCTATTTGGAAAAAATAAACTGAATTCCAACATCACACTAAACCCTAAAATAAATTCCAGATGGACTCAAGATTTAAATATAAAAAACAAAACTTTAAACCTTTTAGAATAAAATTATTACTTTGGGGTTGGGAAAGAATTCTTAAATAGGATAGAAAAAGTATAAATCAGAATGGAAAAGACATGAATTTGATCACATGAAAATTAAATATCTATGGATATCAAAGACATAAAGTTCAAATGCCACAAAGTGAGAAAAGATATCTGCAATGCATATATCTGGGAAAGGATTAATATCCAGAAGATACAAAGAACTCCTATAAATCAGTTCAAAAAAAGTAATCAAATAATAATATATTAATAAGCAATTCACATACAAAAAAAGAGATCTGTATGACCAATAAACAATAGTCAACTTTACTAGTTATCAGAGAAATACAAACTGAAATTAAAGGATATATGTCCACCATCAAACTAACTTAAAATTTAAAAGGTGATGGTGGTGGGCACTTGAGGGGAAGAGCACTGGGTGTTATATGGAAAACAATTTGACAATAAAATATTATGGAAAAAAAAAATAAAATAGCTTGGGTACAAAAAAAAAAAAAATAAATAAATAAACAAATAAATAAATAAATAAAAGGTCTAATGACTCCAAGAATTGAAGAGGATATGCAGAAATGGGAATTCATTATGGCAGCAAATGAATTGGAACTCAGACTCTGCTGAAGAGAAGGTAAAATGGTAGAATCACTTTGGAGAGCAATTTGGCAATAGCATATATTATAAATTTGAAGATGTATATACCCTATAACCCAGCAATTCTATTTGAAGGTATGTATTCCAGATCAGTGCTTCTTCAACTACCTATGGAAGAGCACCCCCCTTTTTAAAATATTTTAATTTGTTAGGAAACAACATTTTATAAATTATAATAAAAAATTTTTAAAAACAGGGTACAGTTTTTTATTTTAGATTTGACACAAAATAACTATATAATGCTGTAAGAACTTCTAAGCATTCATTGTCAATTTCTGTCATCTCATTATGGATCAGAATCAAAAAGCTGGTGATGTAGGACAGTGACCAACACTACAGGTTGAGCAGCACTACTGCTGGAAAACTCCAATATGCGCACAAAGATATATGGATACTGGTGTTACTGCGGCACTATTCATAATAAAAAAAACCTAGAAACTACCTAACTCTTCAACAGTAATCCATCAGAATGAACTGAGGTTTATTCATAGAATGAAGGTACAAGAGTTAAAAAAAATATGAATAGAACTCAAACAATATTGGTAAGATAAAGGCAAGCTGTGAAGTAAAAGGTAAAGTTTGATACCATTTTTATGGTTTAAGACAATTCTATGAATTATTATTACATAGTTATAATAAAAATATAAAAATATGGACAGAAAGATTACATAAGCTTTCGAATAAAAGCTACTCCGAGAAGACAGGTCAAGAAATAGGACCAGATAAGGGAATACAGGGGGCTTCCAACAGATATACAAACTTATTCTTAAAAGAAAATATGACCTGAAGGAATGTGGCAAATACTAAGCCTTCATTTTATTATTCTCTATACATTTCTGCATATTTGAAATTGTTTATAAAACACTTCTTAAACTTTCAGCATCCCAAGGAACAAACAACCGAGAGACTTAGAGGGCAGTCCAATACACAGTATCCTAGAGTGTTTGGGAAGTCACTGTGATTCAAGTAAGGTGAAAGCAATCCCGCCGCCGTACTGTTGAAGACGGCAACCTCTATCCATCCAGATAAAACTAGGTCCATGTCAACAGCAAGGATGCATGCCATAAATCTGCACTTTAGCCAAAAAACTTCCCATTCTTAAATTGTATGCAAATAAAAACTCTATTCCACAGAGGCTAGAGCCGCCCAAAAACCCTATCCATTTTCCTTGTCCTTGAGAAAAAAAACACATGGTCAAGAGTCAAACCATTTCATTAATTACTGGCACCATCTAGTTTTAAAGGCTGTAGGGCATCTGAATGTACATAAGAGTTTCCAGAATTCTCTACTATGTACAGTGCAATCTTATTTTATCCTATCAATAGCCATCATCAGACTGACAAAGAACAGGACAACAAAATCGTAACACATGTACTTAGAAAGATCCAACTCAGAAAAAAATCAAAGTACCTATAACAGCCTTTTTCCTCTCTGTCTCAGCTTCTTTCTCCACAACCTTTTGTTTCTGTGCAGCTATAAGAAGTTTTGTCTTTTCAGCCTCCCTGTGAAGCAAAATATTGTAAAAATTAGAAATGATATGCAGTCACAGGTAGTAATTCTAACTCTATGGTGAGTCAGAGAACCATTTGCAACAAGAACTTTCTGATCCATTACAGTGCCAAGAGAGGTGTTACCTTATTTTACTTATAATAAATCTGAGGCTGAAAAGTTAAATGATTGGCCCAAAGTCACCCAGATATATGAATCAAATTTATACATTTAAATTTAGTCCGACCTTTTCCTAATTGTATCATGGAAAGGCCTGTGATCTGGAAGTACCCAGAGTATATAAATCTTTCTTTTACTGAGGCCTCCAGCTAGCCCATATAGCAAGCTGGGCCAATTAGCAAAATGCAACCACCTCTGGGCAGATGCAGTCCCTCAGGTACATGGTCTGGCCAGCATAATGGAGCTGGATTTCAGCCCCTCCTCGAGCACTCTTGTGCAGTGGCCCTGTTAGTTGTATGAAAGATAAAATTAGATGGTAGTTATTAAGTAGTGAACTGGTGCTCAATGTAAAGAAGACTTTTCTGAGAACCTGAGTATTCTAATAATGGAAATGGCAGGCCCATCACTAAGCATGTACAAGTGGTAACTGGGTGAGCACATGGCAGAAAAGGTATATAAAAGATTAATATTAGATGGGAGGTTAGTCATCAAAGTGGCTTTTAATTCTGGGATTTCAATAGTCTAAAAAATTAGGAAAGATCCAGATTTATCTGAAAAGTAACTCCAAGAGTTTCCCTAAAACATTTCCCCCTAAAGATCTCTCCTTTCTTCCTGCCAAAATTGATAGACATAAAATAGCATTCTGGATACTACAAATTTTTTGAGGGCAGAGATCATACAGTCTTCATGTTTCCATCACGAGAAGCTATCATACTGAGAGCCTAAGATATTCTGAGCCTTCAATTAAAAAAATTTTTTATACCAATGGATCAGACTCATGATCTACCCAGCCTGGTACTCTGTGCTTTACAGCTTCAAAAGATGAGTTCCTTTTCTACAGATGAAAAGAGCTAATAAAACTGTATAATAAAAGATGTAGACTTGGGAACAGTAAGGACTCAGCAGTATATTACCCCAGGAAGAAGTATTATTACTTCTTGGGCCTCCTATACTTATACAATCTGTTGTATTCTTTACTTGTGCAAAGTTACTTTTCCAGCATTTCGTATTTTTCCTCTTAAAATACCAGCCAAATTTCCTAAAGACTTTTGTTTCTTCTTTTCACACCTGTCATATAAGAATAATACTATCATTTCAACTACAATAGGTATTCCCCTAATATAGATCTTCAGAATACTTTAAAAAATGAATTTCATGTCAAGCAAGTAACTTCTCATTCCCAGTCAGCCCTGGACACAAAAGAGAAGACTACCAGTAGTCCGTCAAGGCAAAGCTTCCCCAAAGCAAATTATAAAGACCTAAGTGTCATTTTGGATACACAACCACATAAAATAAAAAAATCAAACTTTATGCCAGTAAGGTGTTTCTATTCTTACCATTACAACACAATAACACAATATAGGCACTCCCTTCAACCTTACCAGCCAGGACTCCTTCTCTTCTCTATTAGTATTTAATTCAGGATATTCATGTCCAAATTATAGTTCCTTAGCCTTCCAACAATAGTTCTATAGCAAACTGCATCCTTAGCCTCTAAAACTGCTCCTGAAATGTTCATATATAAAGGGAAAACTAATAGCAATCTAGTGATTTAAGACACAAGAATAGATAGCATTATTAGAATTAAAGAATGGAAAATATACACCCCACCCAAGAATGCAGTATCTCATATAGGCGTTTTCTCTACACTGCTATATTAATAAGTAGCCCAAATTAATAAGCCCAAAGTATTGGGCTCCCAAGCATATTACTCACATTAACTCAAAATTTCTTCTTATGGCTTCTGGGATTTTGGGTTTTGTAACACGCACAGCCTAAAAAATAAAAGTGAAAAGCCAAAGTATATTTGAAAAATAAATCTTCAAACTAAATCTACAGAGAAGCTCCTCATATGAAACTAATAAAACAACTATGACATAGCTGCCTATTAACACGTGTGGAGATTCCACTAGAAAATCTGTTTTTCATGCCATCACACCAAGAATCAAAGATACGCTACTTCTCACTTCCTTAAAAAAATGCTTGGCCACGGGAAAAGCCACTCCTATCCACTGAGGAAATAAAACTCCTTTAGGGGAAACGTTCTCCCTTAAGGACCTCTACAAAGCTCTTCAGTTGGATACTTTTGTTTCCTTTTCAGGCCTGCAAACCAAAGAAACAGAAGGAAGGCAAAATTCCAAGATTTAAATTGTAAAGTAGGAAACAGTCAACAACAAAAATAAAAGCAAACTAAGTTCAGGTCCGTATATGCAACTTAATAACAGTGGACAATAAATGTATTTACCACTTCCTAAACCTGTAATCACTCAGTACTGGCTATACATAAACAGTCCAAAGCTGAAGGACAACAAATACGAGTTAACAGCTTACATTCTTTCTTCCTAGGAACTCACTTAGAACAAAGTCTACTTGTCTTTTTTAGACATTGTTTACTAGATACTTTGTTTCCCTAACCATGGTATACTTTGACATTAATTAAGATTATCTATTTGGGAAGTGCAGCTTTTTGAAGGCAGACTTCTTCCTCAGGGACCTGATCTCTCAAATGCTTTTGACTTAACTAGTTAAATATCACTCACCCCCATCTGTATTACAAACACACACAACAAACTCCTGAGCTGAAGAAAGTTTTAATCTCCCTCTGAAAACTGGCTAAACTTTTATACAAAGGATCTAGGTACATAACCTTCTTTTTAAGGCTTTTAAAAGACTTTTGAAAACTTTTAAGCAACACAGCCTTTCCAACACGTGAGAGAACAGTCAAATCTGTAAAGAATTTAAGAGCTATCATAAGCAAATACAAGAATTTGTGAAATGGAATAAGAAGTTGGGGACTGTAGTGAGAAAACTCATTACATGCTGAAGGTGGAGCATGTGAGGCCGTAAGGAACAAGTCACAGAGAAATAAAAATTCATAACAAGCATTTGTGAGAGATGCAAGATTTCACGATGTGACTACCAGAAACACAAATGACTTCCAATATGTTTTAATATGCTCCAGGAGGAAGCACCATTATTTTGCATTTAACTAAGAGACTGGCCATATATTTTTAGTCTTACATTTAAAAAAATTTTTTAATGTTTATTTTTGAGAGAGTGTGAGCAGTGGAGGGGCAAAGAGAGAGGGGGGACAGAGGGTCCAAAGTGGGCTCTGTGCTGATAGCAGAGAATCCAGTGTGGGACTCGAACTCACAAACCACGAATGAGATCATGACCTGAGCCAAAGTTAGACTAGCTCAACCAACTGAACCACACAGGTGCCCCAGTCTTATTTTTTAAAAAGCATAGAATAGAACTATCTTCTGAAGATTTCTAGTATGCTGTATGAGGGAAGCTGAGGAATATACTATGTGCTTGTCAACCTTGGGAATCTCAAAATTTTGAAGTATGTAGTATATCCAAAAACAACGCCCAAGACACCTGTGCGTGTGCATGCACGTGCGCACACACACACACACACACACACACACACACACAGTGAGTAGAGGGGGGGGAAACTGATGAAATGAATATATCAGAATATGTATAACCACTGGATTATAAGCATATATATATTTTTTAAATGCTTATTTTTGAGAAAGAGCACGCACAAGCAGGGAAGGAGCAGAGAGAGAGGGGCACAGAAGACCCTAAACAGGCTCTGTGCTGACAGAAGAGACCCCAGTGTGGGCCTCAAACTCACAAACCATGAGATCATGACCTGAGCCAAAGTCAGACACTCAACTGACTGAGCCACCAAGGTGCCCCTAAGCATATATTTTAAACAGAAAGCTAGCATATAATATAGTCACTCTCTTATATAACACAAGAACAAAAAATTTTAAAAAATATCAAAGATGTATGTTTTCACCACTCAAATTTGCCACAGCAGTTGTTCAAGAAGAAAAATGGAGTATAAATACAATGGGAAAATTTAACATACTGATTATTACAGAGAATGTTTATAAACAAGTATTAGCTGGGTACCTTATCTGTGCCAAGTACTGTTTGTTCTAGGCACTATGAATACAGCAATGAACAAGGTGAGACTGCTCTCATGAAAATGAAAATTTTAAAGGGAGAAAACACAATAGATAACAACAGAAAGCAAATAAATGAATAAAAAAGTTTCAGATAGCTATGAGTGTTATGTGAAGAATTAAAATAGGATGGCTTGGAAACTGGGAAACACTAGGTTGTGGAGGGGAAAATTAAGATTTGTATTTTGGTATAATTATATAAATAAAAAAATCTAAGAAAATTCATAACATTTCAGTCAAGTTAAGATAACACAAATCTAAAGATCTGTTGTATAACATTGCACATACGGTCAATGTATTGTGCACTTAAAAATTTTTAAAGGTAGATTTTGTGTTAAATGTTTATACCACATATACAACACACAAATCCAAGGAAATTAACCAAAATTTTATTAGAGACCGTGAAGTCAGCAAACTACTAGTAGATACATAATAAATTCACCAAGAATCATTTGCATGCCTCCTGTTTATGCAAAAAAAGACAACATATTTAATAGCATTAAAATTCAGTAAATCCATGAGTATTAATTTAATTTGAGATATAGGTTTTTGACCTAGGTCAGAAATTCTAAAAGAGACAAAAATGATGATATGACTAAGTAAAACTATAAACTGTGTTCCTAATTTTAAACTTATATGCCAATTTAGGTACCTGATATAGATTGAAAATATCAATGAAAACTCACCTGGAAGAATAAGCTGGCAGAAATATCAAAGCCCACTATTTTTGAAAAGATAATCTATATTACAAGATTTTAAAAGTGAATAAAAAGTTGAATTATCATAACATATAGTAATATGTTAAAGAAAGAAGGCTGACAAATAGCCTGGAAGTTCTAAAAATGCATTCCAGCTCTTAAAGAAACTTTTAAGACAAGATTAAGCAACTAAAACAATGGAGAACTTGATCAACCGGTTTAAAAACATATTACAAAGTGACATTTTTTTCTTTCAGTAACTGTTTTTATAAAAACAAACTAAATATAACTAAATTTGAAAGATCCTTCTCACAGCTATGCAGAAAATGACATAGATAAAGACAAAAGTGAAAGCGGGCAACATGAAAGGAGGTGAGATGGTATGAGATGGCAGCTTGCCTTAAGGAGGTGACAATGAAGATTGAAGAGTGAACAGTTTTACTTGGATTTTGGTGGTAAAATCAGGAGGATATGGGGTCTAACTAGGTGTCAAGGGTGAGAGCATTGTCAAAGATGCCTTCCACACGTCTAAATTTGTCTGAAGAGAAAGAGGGATTATTACTGACAAGAAGGAAAAAATAAGGGAGAGGCAAATTTGAAGGGGAAAGATTTAGGGCTGAAAAACTAATGAAGGAATAGGAAACAGAAAGATCAATGGAACAAAGTCCAAAAAAACAAGTGCTACATTAATAGGATTTAGCAGGCAATACAAATGGCATTTCAAACAAGGGTACTGGGGGCATAAATTATTCAGTAATTCTTGTCACTACCAAATTGGGGGATGGAGAATTGGAGCCCTACCTCACAACTGACATCACAATGGATTCCAAATGAACTAAAGATTTAAGTCTATTTAAAAAAATTTTTAAACATTTATTTATTTTTGAGAGACAAGGTGTGAATGGGAGAGGAGCAGAGAGAGAGGGAGACAGAATCCAGGCTCCAGGCTCTGAGCTGTTAGCACAGAGCCTCATGTAGGGCTCACACCTACCAACCGTGATATCATGACCTGAGCTGAAGTCGGACATTGAACCGATGGAGCCACCTAAGCACCCCTAAGGTTTATTTATTTTTGAGAGACAGAGAGAGAGAATGCGAGCAGGGGAGAGCCACAGTGAGAGGGAGACAGAGGGTCCAAAGTAGGCTCTGTGCTGGCAGCAGACAGCCTGATGTGGGGCTTGAACTCACAAACCATGAGATCTTGACATGAGCCAAAGTCAATGCTTAATTAACTGAGCCACCCAGGCGCCCAAAGATTTAAATCTAAAAACACAATTGTAAAAGCAGAGAAAAATGTGGTAATTTCCAATTTTATTTAAATTTCTATATTATAAAGTGATGAAAGTGGCTTAAACTATGCCAGCACTGCAAAACACCATAAAGAAAAAATACTAAAATTACTACATAAGTTTAAAGCGTCAGAATTGCCGGTGGGGCTGAGGGAAGACTTAAATGGTAAAAAAAGAAATAGGAGAAATGTTTCCCATGCATTTAAGAATTCTAATAACTGGGGTGCCTGGGTAGCTCAGTTGGTTAAGCGTCCAGCTTCAGCTCAGGTCATGATCTCACAGTTCGTGGGTTCAAACCCCACGTCAGGCTCTGTGCTGACCACTAGCTTAGAGCCTGGAGCCTGCTTTGGATATTCTGTCTCTTTCTCTCTCTGTCCCTCCCCTGTTCACACTGTCTCTGTCTCTCAAAAATAAATAAATGTAAAAAAAAATTTATTTTAAAGAATTCTAATAACATAATTCACAAATGAAGTACAAATGGCCAATAAATGTCCTAGGGCATTCAACCTCAATAATTAATAGAAAATATCAGGATAATTTTTCTAAAAGGATTGAGGGGCAGCAGGCATCTTTTAATTATTTGGTACATTCACAATCTAAAGTATAGGAAACTACAGCTCACCAACACTAATAATGACAGATGTTTAGATACTAAAATTTCTGGAAAGGCCAACTGGCAATATGTATCAAAAAGCCTCCACACAGGGCATACACTTTAACTCATCAATCTCACAATTTATTGTAAGGGGGGTACTTTTTGGGAATAGCACTGGGTGTCATATGTAAAAGATGAATCACTGGGTTCTACTCCTGAAGCCCAAACTACACTGTATGTCAACTAACTTGAATTTAAATTAAAAAAAAAAATAATAAACTAGAAAAAAAAGAATTTATTCTAAGGGAAGGATTGTATAAGTCTGTCATTGCAATGTGTGTGATGGTAAAAACTGGAACCACAGATTGATTAAATAAAACCATTAAAAGGTAGATAACGTAGGGAATCTGTATTTTTGACTTGAAAAGATGTTTATATATGCTGTTAGTGAAAAAGCAGCTATGGTATGATTCCACTTTAGTTTAACATTATTTATACCTATAAATAAATATATGCTCCTCTAGATTAAGAACAATCTAGAAAAATACAACAAACTGTTCTCTCTCCACCAGTATGACTACTGGTGAATTTCATTTTATTATTCATCTTCTTCCCAGTATCTAATTTCTTTACAACATATAGAACATATTTGTATAAATATATTCATAATATACAAAATACAACTACAAGTAAGAAAAAGTAAACAATACAACATAAAAGTGGGCAAAGGATATGAATAGGCAATTGACAAAAGAGCCAAAGAAAAAAATCAAAAGATGCTCAACTTCATTAATAATTAAAGAACTGCAAATCAAAGAGAGATATAATATCACTCTATGGCAAAAATTAGCATGTCTAATTGTTTCAAATGCTTGTGAGGTTTATATAGAAACAAGTATTCACATATACTGCTGGTAAAAATACAGATTTATACAGGCTTTTGAAAAATAATTTGTACATAACAAGGAGATGTGTCAAGAACGTTCACTACCCTATTGCTTATTAATAGCAAAAAATTGGCAACAACAGAGAACTAATTACATAAGGCAAAGAATTCTAGGCAGCTGTTAAGAAGAACGATCTAGATCTCCCAAGTAACAACCTGAGGAGAATCTAAGAATCTGTGACATTCATATTTTTTATCTTTATTTTTTTTCTCATATTTTTTAAACTTTAAAACTGAAAAGCAACTTAAGCCACAAATGAATGGACAACTAAGTGGATTTTATGAAGTTAGCTCTGGACTTTTCAAATGACTTCTTAACTCTGGCGACTCCCCTTCAGTTGGAAATAATGGCACAGCATGAATGAGGAAAGGGAAAACCCTCACCATCTTTCCAGTCTTGTTTCTGAGATCACACATGATCACTCGCAGTGAACGTACACTCTCAACGGTGCAACACTTGAGATATGGGACACCAAAGAGACTTTTCACTTTAGCTGCAGTTAACATTCATCACCACAATAGTCAATCTCCTAGAAACTCTAAGAAAGGACACTAGAGAAGCCATATTATCACTTCTCAGGTAATCCAGACCTACAGCCACACCTTTTAAATGTTGCTGACCATGAATGACCACAGCAAGACATGCATTTTACAGTGACACCCAATATAAACACCTACATACTGACATAAAACAAACAAAAATTCCACAGAATGACAAACTCAGTACATGTCATAGGCTCTGATTTCTTTTTGTCTTCAATTTCATTTTATTTAAAATGCTGGTCATGATTTACTAAAATTAATTTTAGAATCTACTTATGGATTTCAACCCAATCTGAAAATATACCGACCACAAAAGCAGGCAGATAACCTCTCACCATTCTACCTCCTAATGCTACAGCCGCCGCCACCACCGCCACCAAATTCACCTACTACTGTAGTGTTATTCAGGCCATTCTACCCACTTGAAATACTGTCCTTATTCCTTCCCCCTATATATCCTGATAATTCTTCCAAACCCATCTAAAATCCCAACTCAATCATAGTCGCTTCCAGGCAGACTCTCCTGAAATGTTCTCTAACTCTAAACTCTTACAGCAATAATCATCCAATCAGTTAATCTGCCAATTAATCATATGTGACATCTATTTTGACAGAATTATTATTCACATTTTATATTTGAAATCCTCATTCATAATCTTACTGAGACTAATGCCTTACTTTCACTGACTTGTAACCATTATTGTATCTTAATAATGCCTCATGCATAGCAATACATGGATTTCATTTCCTTGTAAGAGTCTGAGCTTATCTGTTCCCATAAGAGTTCAGAAGAAAATGACACCTAGGGTAAGCTACAAGACTATTTTATTTTGCAGAGACCTAAAGTCAAAGTGAGAAAGCTATTCTATAAAGTATTTTAGCACTTCAATTCAATAACTGCTGAATAAACAATGTCCAATAAAATAATAATTAAATTCAAAGCCCTCAAAATTCCTAGAGGATTTCCCTAAGAAAGGGGCTTACCTGTATGGTGAGGCCTGGAGCCATGACGTTCAAATCTTTCTGCAGAGCTTGCTTTAAGTTTTCATCTATTTGATCTGTTTTTGAGGCCAAGAACAACAATTCTCATGATACTCAAAAAAATTTTTTCATTGTATTAATATTGAAAAAAATCCAATCATTATTAGACCTAAAGTTTCCATGGTACTGTTCTTTTGTAGAGCTTAAACCACTTCACATATATGTGAAAATAAAACTGTATATTATAAATGTATAAGTTATTACATATATATTTAAAATTAATATTTAATTTTCCTTTTCTTTGGGAAAAAGTGAAGAATTGTCAAAAAAAGAAATTAAGAAGAAAGATGATAAACAAGTTGTTTGTTGGAAGAAAAATGACAAACATGTTGTTTATCTAATAAATGGAGACTCTAAGTCTCTCTTAATTCAGTGTTGTTACTTTATATGTGTCCTGATTCTCATAAAAAAACAAATTTCTATCCTCAATCTTTAACCCAAATCTCCAAATAACAAAATTTCATTTCCATGGACCTCTGCCTGTTATTTTGGATTTTAAAAGGGAAGGGGTAGAGACACCTGGGTGGCTCAGTAGGTTAAGCATCCAACTTTGGCTCAGATCATGATCTTGTGGTTTGTGGGTTCGAGCCCCATGTCAAGCTCTGTGCTGACAGCTCAGAGCCTGAAGCCTGCTTCAGAATCTATGTGTCCCTCTCTCTCTGCCCCTCCTATGGCTTGTGCTCTCTCTCTCAATAATAAATGTTAAAAAAAATTTTTTTAAATAAAAAGGGACGAAGTAAGCTCATAGGAAGATCTTTGAAGTATACAAGAATGAATAATACACCTATCACTTCACTTGGCCTTGTAACTCATGAATTTTCTACCTCAACAGTACTTTCACTATTATTAAAATGACCAGTGATATGAAAAATCAGGAGTTTTTCTCATACATCTAGTAATTGTCAATCATCAATGAGGGATCAATTAGTAGATCTCTAAAATGATTAACCATCCCTATGCCTGTCTCTCAGAAATTCACTAAGAATTCCAGGAGGAAGAAGTGAGCAATCAACAGCAGCAACCCAATTACAGGTCACAGCTTTCACTATCACAAATGAAAAGTAACTTGAGCAGAAAAGAGTTAACATAGCAGTCCTGAAGCTGTGACCCTTAGAAAGGCCTGTCTGCAAGCTGGCCTTTGGCTGTCACCTGGGAACTTGAATTTGGAAATGATTCCCACTATTCCCAGACTGGTAAGAATGACTCACTGTGCCTAAACTGTTTATACAACCAATGTGGTTTATACTGAACACATGCCTCCCTTCTGGGAGTCTGGAATTTCGTTAGGTACTAGGCAGAGAATGTCTATATGTTAGCCCTCCCCCCCAAATTCTGGGCAATAAGTATCTAATAAGCTTCCCTAGCAGACAACATTTCAGATGTGTTGTAACCTTTTAATACTGAAGTGTATCCTGCATGCCACCACTGGGAGCAGACTCTTGGAAGCTTGTGCCTGGCTTCCTCCAGATTCTACTTTATATCTTTTTTGCTATAATACATCTTAGCTGTGAGTAGATCATATACTGAGTCTTGTCAGTCTTCCTAACAAATCAGCAAATGTGGGGGTGGGTCCTGGGAAACCCCAAGAAACAGACTTCTACTAAATTTCCCCAAATTATCTATTAAAATACCAACAAAGCTAATCTTCACTAAATTATCATAATAAAACAGAATATAGTCTGTAAATAATGATCTTTTTCTAATCTCTATCAAGTTACATATAGTACATTTCAGAAAATGGTTCTCATTCTTAAAATATCTTTTGAGTAACTATTTGCTTAATTTAATCATATGAAATTTTAAACTTAAAAGAAGAGTTTAAAAATAAACGCTCTATTATAAATTCAGAAGAATGTTGAAATAACATAATGTTTACTAATATTGTTATAGTGTCCAGAGTTGACTAAGCTTTCCAACTGATTATTCATATATTTAAAACAAAGACACTCACCAAACAATTCAATGTAAACTTCTTGAAGTGTATGGGCACTGCAAAACTGGTTCAGTTCATGGTGGATTTTATTGAAGATTAAGGTCTTGTCATAATCTGCAGTGTAGTTTCTGACGATATCAAACACTGAAGGAAAGGTACAATCCATTTTTACCCATGTAGCTTCTAACTCAGCCAAGGTAAAAGTTACAATATATATGACGAAAAGTGACAATAGAATAAGTGAAACACAATTCACAAACCTTGAGCATTTCTTGTGCTCAATTTTCAAGATGTTACTACATTTGCAATTCTAATGGGCAAATTTTGAATTCCATATTAAGAAGAGTCTACATTATCTTGGAGGTAATAAGGAACTGTCAAAATTTTCACACAAGGACATGACACAATCACATTTGTACTATGGCAGCAGTATAAAGATGCACTGTGGGTCAGGGAAAGTATAAGGCAATTACTGCAAAGCAAAAGTTTAGCTAAGAGGTAAAGAGGGCCTGACTCGATTGAAGAATAGCTGCGAATAAAAGAAGGAATCAGCTGCTAATGACCATTTTGGAAAAGTGATTATTTGTTTTTCTTCAAATTTTTATTTAAATTCTAGTTAAATAACATATAGTATAGGATTGGTTTTAGGAGTAGAATTTAGTGATTCATCCCTTACATATACCACACAGTGCTCAACATAACACATACCTTCCTTTTTTTTTTTTTTTAATGTTTTTTATTTATTTTTGAGAGACAGAGATAGTGTGAGCAGGCAAGGGTCAAAGAGAGAGGAAGACACAGAATCTGAAGCAGGCTCCAGGCTCTGAGCTGTCAGCACAGAGCCTGATGTGGGGCTCGAACCCATGAACCGTGAGATCATGACCTGAGCCGAAGCCGGAAACTTAACTGACTAAGCCACCCAGGCGCCCCAACACATACCTTCCTTAATACCCATCACCCATGTAGCCCATCTCCTGCCTAACAAAAAGGTAGTTTTTAAAAGCTGTAAAAAAAAGATACCAGGCTAAAAGGAAAGAAGCAAACATTCACTAGGTCAGGCTTTATATCAGGCAATTTACACACATTACCACTTAATCTTCACCAAAAGAAATCCCCAAATTTTGCACAATAGGAAACAAAAACAGAATTTGAAAAATTGCCTAAGGGGCACATACTAGATCACACCAGAATCCGTGCTTTACCTATTAAAACACTGTTTTCTTCCTCCAGACCCAAAGACTAGTTCTACTAGTCTAGGTCCATGGAGGATATCAGGTGTAACTGGATTCCAGATCGCAAGTGATGGACAGGCCATCACTAAATACTTGCTGACTAACTCATTTGCTTGGTCGTTTCCAAAGGAATTGTTGATCCAATAGTTTTCTTATCTCTGGTTAAAGAACCAGCAATAATTTCCCTTTGTCTACTTTTCCAATCATAATCCATTCCACTGATTTGTGGAAAGTAGATGAAAAAAAAGACTAGGAAAATAATTACTGAAAAATATAATCCAAATCCACTTGACAGTAATACAGCTTGCTCTCTACTCTGAAATTCTTTTGCTATCTGTGCCTGTACCAGTGCCATGAGATTTAGCATGAACTTACATTCCAACATACATCTATGTATAATAGTGTGTTGGTATCATGTCTTCTGAAGTAAAATTAAAAAACCCTTAGGGAAAAGGCTCTAACTTCACCTTTTTAAATTGTTTTTGTCAAACACAGTATCTTTATGTATTAATATACATGCAAATTTTAATAATAAGGATACAAATAAAATGACAGATCTTTCAAATACACGGGGTCTTCAAATACAGGGTCTCAAACAGACCCACAAATACATGTGTTCATAGCAGTATTATTCACAATAGTTTAAATGTGGAAGCACGTCAGGTTTCCATCAATGGATAAATGGACAAAATGTAGTATATACACAAAGTATTATTCAGCTTTAGGAAAAAAAACCCTGAAACACATACTACAACATTGATGAACCTAGAGGACAATATGCTAAGTGAATAAACCAGCCACAAAAAGACAAATACTATGATTCCACTTCTATAAGGTACTTAAGAGTAGCAAAATCATAGAGACAGAAAATAAAATGGTAGTTGCCAGAGGCTGGGAAGAAAAGGAAATGGGGAGTTAATGTTTAACGAGTAGTTTCATTTTTGCAAGATGAAAAGAGGTAGATAGTGTTAATGGCTGCACAACAATGTGAATGTTTTTTTTAACGTTTTATTTATTTTTTGAGACAGAGAGAGACAGAATATGAGTGGGAGCAGCAGAGAGAGAGGGAGACACAGAATGTGAAGCAGGCTCCAGTCTCTGAGCTAGCTGTCAGCACAGAGCCCGACGTGGGGCTCAAACCCACCACCGAGAGATCATGACCTGAGCCAAAGTCAGAGGCTCAACCGACTGAGTCACCCAGGTGCCCATGTGAACTTTTTTTAAGATTTTATTTTTAAGTAATCTCTACACCCAACGTGGGGCTTGAACTTACAACCCCAAGACCAATAGTCACATGTTCTACTGAGCTTGCCAGGTGCCGCTGTGAATGTATTTAATACCACTGAATCATATACTGAAAAATACTTGAGATGGCAAATTTTAAGTTATATGTATCTTACCACAATAAAAAAAAAAGGTTGGGGGAAAAACATCAAACATTAAAAAAAAAAAGCAAATCTTTCTTCCTAACTTCTAAGTTTTTGATTTGAATAGTATCCACTCCATCTCTGTGAGTTTTCATCTTTTACCAAGGAAGTGTTTTCCCCATACTGAGAACGTTCATATCACTTTGTAAGTTATAACAAATATCAACTAGAAGTTTTCTATGGTTATAAATCATTGTGGCCCTGGAATTCATCTGTTACCATTTTTAGCATGTGAGAAAATGCTCTCTCATCCTGAGTGGATAAAATGCTACTTTCTAGAAACTCTAGAAATAATTAATGACCATCTTGCTCTTAGAAAACTCAGATGAGAGAAGCGTAACACATCAAGTTGCAGAAAGTCAAGTTGTTTAGGACCTGTGACCTGTTTTCTGTCACCATTCCCCAGAAAAGGAAAAGATTCTCATTTTTTTATAAACACCAGAAATGAATGAGGTCATAACACTCTAAAACTACCCTTTTATTCCTTAAGGAATCTCTTCAGACATAAATACTCTAATTGTAACTACAAAAACAACAGAATATATGGGTACCATACCTGCACAAGGGGCCAGCATATTAACCACTTCTATTCGGTCAATATAGATCATGACCCCACCACTAAAAACAAAGAAATGGAAATAGTGTGAGCTAAATAAAATTCATTTTAATCTCAGATGCCCACAGTGTCAAATATATCCCACATGGTAGAAATTTAGAAGGAAAATCTAAAGACATACACTATTCAATGATTAAAATAACCACTAACCACTATTCAATCACCACTTAAATGTCCCTATATACACTTAATCAGGCTCCTCTCATACCAAGGCTCGCCTCTGCAACTGCAGTAATCAAATCAGCTCACATGAAGACTAAATGTATAACCTAGGGCTACTTGGGCACTCTGTCCTTATTAACTGAAGCCAAGAGCTAAAGCAGTGCACTTCTCAAACTTCTCCATCAAGGAACCAAGTAAAATGGTTCTCCAAGGTGTATTAAGGCCGGCCATGGGCTGACATTTTTTTTTGGTTTCCTGCCTTATCTTAATAATTCATGAAGATTTTTAATCTTTTTAATCTGTATTTATTTTAATATGAAAAAAGACTTTCTCCTCAAACCCTCAAGTAAAACTGACACTCCAGAAAGAGCTTATTAATGGCTTTCTATAATTCCTGGGCTATTAGCACAGACCCCGAGTTACATGTGAACCTCAGTGCAAGATAAATGAAGTTAGAGATTTTGAAATTAAACAACTAGGTCTTCCTAACAACTTACAATGACCTTTTTTTCTTATATAAAAGGTAATACCTTCTCACAGAAAAAAATCTGAGAAAATAGGGAAGCATGAGGATGAAATTTACCCCAAATCTCATCAGCTGCCAATTTTGAGTCCTCTCTAAAGGAAATCCATAAAAGAGAGTTACAGAAAGACCTAGGAAGAACCTGATATCAAATATTTAAGGGAAAAAATAAAAAGAAATTCTCCCTTTTTACAAGCATTTCTGTCTTTCCATAGATGGCCAAGCCTCTATGGCTGTAATACTGATAGTCATTTGAAATAGGGCATTTAAAAAAATACCTTGAATTTTACACTCTTCTTCTGTTACACAATTCGATGTACTGATTATACTCTAGAAATTATTTGGGCTTTGCTTGCTGTTCTGTCCCTAAAATTCTTTAGGGCAGACTTTCAAAGAAAGGTCCCCAGACCAGTAGCAGCAGCAGCATCTGGAATCTTCTGCCAGAAATGCACATTCTTGAGCCTCATTCCAGACTTAATGAGCCAGAAACCATAATCAGATGGCATTAAGTAGTACAGATGATAAGAGGGTGAAATGATTTCATTCAAACTATTTGTTGAGTCCTTCCCCTGAGTCAAGTGCAGGGTTTGGCACTTCATATACATTAACCCTAATCCTCACAATAACTCTGCAAGACAGGTCTCTTTACTCAACTTTTACAAACAAGGAAACTAAGCCTAACTAAATCCATAAAGGCATATATGGGAACAAGGACTATATGGGAACTGTCGTTTTGCTTAGCTATGAAACTAAGTGCTCTAAAAAATAAAGCCTATTAATAAAGCAGATATGGCAGTGCTGATATATGAAGTTAGGTCAGTTGGTTCCAAAACTACTTTTTTCAGTATCCGAATGGCTTCTAAGACAGAAAGCTCAGAGACACGGCTTAACTCAAATAATACTTTAGAAAATAAATCTTCCTGGGTTACTATTATGTCTATCCGAAAGACTAGTTTAAGTAATCACAGTTTATGGACAGAAACTCCACCTGAATTAAAGGGAGGTTGATAAGCAAGGAGAAAAGCTTACCTTGTTCCGCAAGGCACATTTTTAACTTCATCAGTTTGTAGTGTTGTCTGGGGAAAAAAATATTTCATGAATACTCAGGACACACACTGTCAAAGAACCACTGGTCCCAGAAGAAAACCTACAGAGAACTGCTAAGAGGTAAGTATAGAAGAGCTCCATTACAATTTCAGTCCCCAAAGATTAGCTATCAATTTCTTTTTGTATCCTAGTAGATATGAAAAATAACCCAAAATATTTTATGTCTATGTCCTAATCAAGATGCATTTGGACAATCTAGAGTGGGAAGGTTGATTGGGGGTGGGAGCTGGGGGCAAACAAACAAAAGGGTGTCCTTAGAAAGTTTCAATGTTTAGTCTCTCAGAGTCTCTTATTTGCCTGAAGCTGGCCTGGGACTGCGAACTACATGGCTTATCCACAGGATACTACTATTAGGACTTCTGCTCCGAATATGAATTCCACTGCATATTCTGGACACACTAAACCTTCTTTAAGGACACAACAACATATTACTTTATGGAATACAAACGAAAAAGGAAGCATGGTCTGTGTTTTCAGAAGCTCACAATCCAACATAGGACAAAGAATCCTTGTAAAGCAATCTATGACACGTACACAGTAACAGATTATAAACGGAATTGCTGGTATTAAGTGATAAAGAGTAGAGTAATAGTTTGGAAAGCTCCCTGAGGTGAAGTATTTATAAGTCACATCTAGAGGGGGAGAAATAAGAACACATCTTAGGTTCAACAGCTCCTCGTGCCAGGAGCTTCTCCAGTCCTGTGCATAAAGACTATACATTATGAAGAATACACAGGAAGACCTTGTGACTGTCCCTGGCTTTTTGCTTTTTCTGTGCTTAAGTAACAAGTGTTGGCAAATGACTTTCTCTTGGCCCTGCCCATGGGGACCAACACTGTTGTCCTTCCAGTCCAAACCATCCATCTTGCTCTTGCCTGAGTGGGAAGGGAGGCCGGCTCAGCAGAAGACAAAATTAGAGGCAGTCCATCTAGGAAATGGGACCGTGAGGCTCCACTTGTAGAACATCTGGACTGCTATTCTGGGGCTCTTATTTCTGGTGTGTTTGTTGCACAACTGTTGAAATGTTTAATAAAGCTTCATAAACTTAAAAAAGGAGCTATCTTATCAAATACACAAAACTGAGGACAAACCACACGTATAAATGACAGGAAGCAAGCTGGCTTATCTGGAGCATAAGGGGCAATATACAGGAGAGTACAAATTCTGAGAAGAGAACGTGAAATTAGAGGGCCCTAAATGTTCAGTGGGGGCTTGGGCTCTCTCTCCCTAATCCATCTTACATAGAGCCACAAAATGGACCTTTCAAATGTGTTTTTCCTAATTCCTATGCTTATATGTGATGCAGTCCTCATTATCCATCTTATTTGGAGGCAGGAAAACCAGCTGAGAAGCTAAAGTATTGATTTATTTATGTTAATATACTAAAGCCCATGGAAATTGAAAGCTGTCAGTCCAGGAGACAAAACAGGAAGGATGTAATAACTGGTTGCATATAACATTACAGGGGAGAAAAGAACAGAATATAACCCTAGGGTTGGGAGATTAGGGTGATGGTAAACATTAGTGACAGGTTCTAGGCAGAGTGAGGGGAGTCAATGAAGAGTTCACCTTATTTCCTTCAAAACATTAACCAAATTCAATTTCCATATTCCACGTCAACTTTTAATATACATCCCTATTTAAACCTAGAGGAAAGGGACACCTGAGTGGCTCAATAAGTTAAGTGTCCAACTTTGGCTCAAGTCATGATCTCACTGTTGGTGAGTTCAAGCCTGACGTCAGGCTCTGTGCTGACAGCTTGGAGACTGGAGCCTGCTTCTGATTCTGTGTCTCCCTTTCTTTGCCCCTCCCAGACTTGTGCTCTGTCTCTCTCTCTCTCTCAAATAAACAGTAAAAAAAATTAAAGAAAACAACAACAAAAAACCTAGAGGATATTCCCTAGCCAAGAACTAGGAAAGAGTTCAAACATTAAATCCTCAATATCCTATCTTCATGTCCTTTTATAGTTCTTTTAAATTATCCCAAAAATTATCATCTTCACAGTGAATATTTATTTTAAAAGTCTTTGGTTACGTTATATACTTTAAAGGCTGAAAGTTTTCATATTTCCCTAAGCAGAGCTTGTTTTTTTTTTTTTAATTCATTTACAGGATTTCATATTTCCCAAGGCGCTACTTATATATTCCTTTCAACTGCCAAGTTCTTAAGCCACTTGTTTATAAAAGTTGTCTTCTCAAGTGTTCCAAAAATTCCTAAAATAAATTTATGTCTTGTTCTTATAATAACTTTCTTAAAAGAGTTTTATTAATGTAATTCTTTCCTAGAATGTTGTTGTGACCTGTATGAAGAAAGAACATTACTACTGCGCCACAATGAATCTAGCCTTTAATATTTTGTAGATGCAAAGTATATTAGTCTACACTAAAATCTTTTTGTGAATTTCATGTCTTAATAGTTTGACAACTTATTATTATATATGTGTGTGTGTATATATATATATATACACACGGTATATCTGTTACATGCAGTTAATCTCTAGCCCTGTTTTAATGTTACTGTCTGTATCTCTTTTATGTCTCTCTGCATCAGTATGACTCTAAATACTAAGCTCCAAGAAAGCAGAAACAGGTTTGCCTGACTTTGAACAAGGTTTTTAAAAAGCTCCTTATCTCTAAGGATGTATGCAACTGCTAACATCATTAAGGACTGGGCTTTTGGTGAGGTCATGTAACCCTTCTTTCATGGAGTAATAACAACAGTTAAGTGATTTCTGTTAAGTTATATTACCAACTAGTGCCAGAGCCAGAGTCAGAGCCAGAACCTAAGTCTCCAGGTTTCTGGCCCCATGTTCAGGACATTTTGTAAAAAATCAGCTCAATTTAACAACTTTCACCACAAACAGAAAGGTCAGAAATACAAATGTGTTACAACCCCTGCCTTCATGAAGTTTGGAGACTCTCTGGAAAGAAAATTCACAAAGAAACTTCGAGAATACAAACATTATTAAAGGAAACATGACTAAGAGCCAACATTTACCATACAGACTTTAGGAGCTATAGATGAAAAGGATTTGCGATGAGACTTTAAAAGACTGACAAGATTGAGACAGGAGAGCAATAATGAAGGAGAGTTGGTGAGAGAAGAGGTGACAACATGAACCAAGGCAAGAGTGAAAAAATAAACAAGGGAAAACAATATGGAAATAAATCTGACTCGGGAAGAACATTACATTTCACTTCAACAAACACAATTCTTGCACAAAGCCCTCTACAAGGGAACTGGAAGGGAATCTGGAGGGTTTAAGTATTCATAATTAAACTCACTAGCAGGAAGCCTAGACTTAAATTACAAGATTAAAAACACTGAATGTTCCTGAGTTCTGGAAAAATTAGTAGCAGAGATACTACAACAAACTTCTGAATCCAAAGATTTATGATCACACTGAGCTTGCAAAGTAGTCACATATAATCCCGTTATAACAAAAGATATTTACTAAGTGTCTCCCATAGCCAAGATACTGTTTTCAATGAACAGACGCTTATTTCAAATATCCTGGGATGCTGTCATAATCGAACATTCCAAAAGGTTCCATATAAAATTGTGCTTAAGCAGAAAAATTGTGTATAAAAATTCAGATCCTCCTTGTTAACAGTTGCCCAGGAGCTGGCCTCTATGGAAACCAAACACCTTTCTAAACCTAGTAATCAATAGTTTGTACTTCTAATTGTGTTTCAAAGTCCTATTTTATTTTGACATGAGGTACAAAAAACCTGCTGCACACCACTATACAGATGGGGGAAGTCAGTCCTTCCAAGTTGCCTGGCTCATACTTCTACTAACACTTCGAGGGAGTGAGGTGGTTCAAAATCAACCTGTGCTGTGACAGTTGTACTCTGAACTTTGTAACGCCTGCATTTAACTAACTACCACCATTTGCTTAAGCAATAAGGAAGTCCATCTCCACCCATGAATGTGGTAACTATTCTTGTCACACTTGTCTATCCAGAGTGGAGGCTTCCTCGGGAATCACTCACCTGCACAGATCTGAATGTAGTAATGAAAGGCAACATGATATGATAGCCTGGTCCACTGGGGCTAGTTAGTAAAGCTCCTCCCCTGCAAAAAGATGTTTCGATTCAACAAGATTATAAAGACAGAAATCCTCTTTCCAAATCTAAAATGCTATAATAAATATTCACCCTTACCCATGCTATTGACCTACTGAAGCCTCACACAGGAGTTACTCATGATGAACAATAACTGGTATCTAAAATATCTGCCAAAGGTTAAAAAGATCAAATTAAACTGCCAATGTTACACTGTGTTTCATAAGCTCAAACAAGGATACCTCGTCTCCAGCACTGCTCTTGGTACAAAGGATACTCCCTGGTCTTTAAGCTTCTGAGAAATAATTGTGAAAAAGTCTAATGGCTCTCAGTTGTTGTACTTTAAGTGTGTATACATGAGCCAGATTAAAACATAATACATTTAATCACCAAGTTGAAAAAAGGGCAAACTTTCAAATAAAGAAAACTTCTGAGGCTCAAGACTCTTTTATTCTACTTACCTGTATTAAAATACTGAAGGCATAAAGTCTGTGTTATAAATAACAACAAAAACTTGGCATGGAAAAGATGAAGGGTGAAGGGATAAAGCTATAAATAGATGGTATATAAGTTGGGCTTGTTCACCAAATTCTGGAATGTGAGAAATATTTAAGTACATCTTGGAAATTCTAAAAAGGAGGCCTTTGGCAGGCAGCTATAAAAAAGAAGTTCTCTTTTACATAAGTGAATAGTAAATTCATAGAACCTGGCTTATCTTGAAAACATTAATATGCCTGCAAATAATTCATAACAAATAACTAAGAAAAAACGAACTGAAGCCCATCCCTAATTCTTTGAGAGCCATACCTTGAAATGTTCTTTCCTTTGTTTCACCATTAGGAAGACAACACTGAACCAGATGGAAATCTGAACGACTCTGTCATTTGTTATGCTAGATCTCCATCTGCTAAGTCCTATCACTAAAATTGCATTTGAAACTAGCACTTCACGGGTAAGACCGTCTCTAAGATTCAGGATGGATCTGAAAGTTGAAGCTCTTTCAAATACATCATTATTGCAATTTCTCCAAATTGTGCTCTGTCTACATCAAAAGGAACTGGTTGTAACTATGCTGAAAGAAAAGCGATTCCAGCTCCACCAGAGAGCAACACATCCCACGCTATTCCTTTCCTCAATCTGAAAAGAAAGGGTAAGGTGGGAGGAGGATGACCCATCAATGCTATATTTATGTCTCTCAAGGTCCAGAGATTTAACAACTGTCACGGTAATCATGGCCTCCTAAGCCAAAACCAGTCACTGGGGGCTATCAGAAGAAAAAATCGAAGGAACAACCGCAGACAGGACCAGAGTTTCTAAATGGCATCTAGGACTACAAACTAAAAGCCTGTACAAGTGTATGGAATATAACAATGATTTATCCACCTCTTCAATCACAGTGGAGCGACAACTGCCTTCCTTTCTTCCTTCTTCGTTTTTCCCACAAATAACTGAGTTGCTATCTACTAGGAGTAACTGTAGGAACTTCTTAACCTCTGCACAAAACGCACAGAGCACTTAAACCCTTAACTAGAGGGTGCTTGGCCCCCATCCTCCCCTAGGGCTGGGACGACAATCACTTCCTAAGTCTGGAGAGCTCCTCGATGTGCAAGAGACAACTTCGTAGACTCACTCGTCACGGGAGTCCCCTTTCAACCTACTCGGGAACCTGAACTGACTGCACCCGCTGCTCACCTGTAGTACACAGCCAAGTGTCCCTCCTCGATCTTGTGGATGGAGGCGTAGAGGAGGACAACCACCAGACCCACCACTGCGGCCACCAGAACCCGGGCTTGAGTCATATTCATCCTTGTTCCTCCTAGATGAGGGAGGAAAGGATCCCCAGTCCCGTGAGTACCAAGCCCACCCCCTCCAGTTTCCACCCGGTCTCCGGAGACCCGGCGTCCTTCCGCAGGCCGAGGCGGAGAGTTCTGTGCCCCTTTTCTCGCATTCTGCTCTCCTCACACAGCCTACTTCTCCCTCGCCAACTCCTCCGCCCGAAAAGGGCCGCGCGGGCCGCCCCTACTCGGTGAGCGTCCTGACACCCCCAATCTCAACGACCGCTCCACCCCCCCCCCCAACCTCCGCGGAAGGCACCGAGAAGGGGCCAGCCGCAGACCCACGGGGAGGCCGACCCTAAGGCCGCGCCTCACCTATCAGTGACGCATCGCCCCCGCCTGCACGTGCAGCCGCCTCCCCGGCCGCGCCAACCGCCGCCAACAGCCGGCCCCGCCCACTCGCCCGGCACTGCGGCTGCGCAGCCACGCACGCCGACGTACCTCTCGCCGTGCCACTAGAGAGACGGGAGAGCGGGCGGGACAAAATTATCCCGGCCGCCCGCCTCCGGAGCTACTTGCGCTATGCTGGTTTCCTGCTCTGAGAGACAAGGGAAGTCGGAGGTCTGTAGGAAGCAGGGATATAGAGGAAAGGAGAGGGCGCCTGGGACAAGGGATTGGTCAGTTTGTTCATGTGCAGAAACCCACTCCCGCGCTCTCAGTGTGGTAGCTGCTCCGTTTGTCCCTGTGGTTTATACCCTGTGACAAGCACGTGCTTCAGGCACGGATCCTGCACGAATCCATGAGCAATAGACCTGTTGCAAAAAAAGTATTGTGGACATTCAGGAGAGGAAGATATTCAATCTGACTACATCTTTCGCTCTTCAGGTGCCAGAATATTGATACAGTGAGGGCTTTATGAAGATCATCCCAACAGAAACAGAATAAGTACGTGTGTGTGTGTGTGTTTGGGGAGAAGGTCATCCAGGTAGATCAAAGAGTATTGCACCTTTCTTGAAGCAGGAGTGATGGAAAGGAGTGGGATGACAGGCTTGCATGCATTTTTTTTTCTTCAGGGAGAGGGAGCTGGATGATTAGAGAACAGAAAGGCGTTCTTTGTGTTGCAGTCTTATATTCTTTCGAGTTATGGATCATGTGCATATTTTTACCAAAAACAAGACAAAGTAAAGAGATGGGAATGAAATGGATGAGTACAAGGGGAATAAAGGTAGTATATTAAAGTAGGTTGGCAGTAATCCTGTAAGCCTCAAAAGGCTCTGGGGACCAAAACTGGACAAGGGAGATGAGGACCCCGGGGCGCTGTAGCCTTGTGCAGTGAAGTATGGGAAAACAGTACTTAGGGCCCATGGAGTCTGCAAAATGGCTTAGATTGGAGGCAGAGAAGCCAAGTGGTTAGGAAACTTCAGGCCCAAGGCTTACAAAGGTAGTAATGTGGAAATGGGAAGCAGTAAATAGGATTTCAACCCTTCATTAAAACAAGTCCACTCTGCCCTCTCCAATAAATGCACTTACCTATATTGTCCATAGGACTTTTATTACCTACAAATGTCTCGGACTTTGTCTGTTCCAGACACATAATATTAACAAAGCTTAGCTATTTTAACTTCTAGAAAGCAAAATGAAGGAACAACTTGTTCCAGCCTCTATTTTCTGGATGGTTTCTTAGTTTTTCATAATATTGCTGTAATTAGAGAATGAAATGTATACAATTCACAATGGCCATTCCACTCTGAAAAGGTGTGACCCAGTAAAAAATAGTCAACTCATACATCAGAAACAAGTCTGAGGTGGGGCACCTGGGTGGCTCAGTTGGTTGAGTGCTGACATCAGCTCAGCTCATAATCTCGCAATTGATGGGTTCGAGTCCTGCATCAGCCTGCTTTGGTTTTTGTGTCTCCCTCTCTCTCTGCCCTCCCCTCCTTGTGCTCTCTCTCTCAAAAATAAAACAAAACAGGGGCACCTGGGTGGCTCAGTTGGTTAAGCCTCCAACTTTGGCCCGGGTCGGATCTCACGTTCGCGGGTTCGAGCCCCGCATCGGGCTCTGTGCTGACAGCTCAGAGCCTCGAGCCTGTTTCAGATTCTGTGTCTCCCTCTCTCTGACCCTCCCTCTCTCATGCTCTGTCTCTTCTGTATCAAAAATAAATAAAACATTAAAAAAATTTTTAAAAAGTGAGCAATTTAAAAAAATAAAACAAAACATTAAAAAAAGTCTGAGGTGATCTCACTATAATTTACTGTTCTGATTCAGAATAGCTCCCTATAGCACATGGATCAAGCTACACTGACATCACTCCAGGGTAGCCACACCATGTCATAGATCTTTTATCAGTTTATCAGTTATTACAGTGATATTTAGAAAATATGCAGTCATCTAAAACAATAAATTCCTCTTAACAATCATTTCAATGCTTGGATGGCTTGCAGTGTTCAAACTCCCAGATAAGCATTCTTGTAGTGCCTTTGTTAGGGGTTTCTGATTTTACCATCTAGCTCAAAATTCTAACCAACAGGTATCCAATAAATGTTTCATTGATTAAAACCTTCTAGAACTAGAGGGGTGTCTGGGTGGCTTAGTCAGTTAAGTCCGCTCTTGATCTCAGCTCGAGTCCTGATTTCAGAGTTGGGAGATCAAGCCCTGCACTGGGCTCTGTGCTGAGTATGAAGTCTACTTAAAATACATACATACATACATACATACATAAAATAGGGGCAAATGGCTCAATTGGTTAATCATCTGACTCATGATTCTGGCCTAGGTCATGATCTCATGGCTCATGAGTTCAAATCCTATGTTGGGACTGCACTGTCAGTGCAGAGCCTGCCTTGGGATTCTCTCTCTCCCTCTCTTTCTACCCCTCCCCTGCTCTCTCTCTCTCTCTCTCTCAAAATAAATAAAAACAAAAATTAATAAATAAATACATAACATACATACCTAGAACTAGAAAAGAGACAGACTGTCTATTAAAACAGCAGACACAATTTCCATATTTAGAGAAACAGTAGTACCACATGACTGAAAAGTTAGAAGACAGCCCCAAGATTTCAAACTTAGATGATGGAAAAATGACACTACTAACAAAATGAGGATGATGTAACTAAGACCTCAGTTTATACAGCAAGATATAAGCATGGTTTTTAGACATGGAAAGTGATGACAGGATAT
Source organism: Suricata suricatta (assembly GCF_006229205.1). Classification (NCBI taxonomy): domain Eukaryota; kingdom Metazoa; phylum Chordata; class Mammalia; order Carnivora; family Herpestidae; genus Suricata; species Suricata suricatta. Next base: position 158,712,712 of record NC_043701.1, read on the forward strand.
CACAGGAGAAAAGACTGTATTAAAAGAAGCTACCCAATGCTGTTTTTACTGAAAGTCCTGCTTAATTCCTAAGGAAAGTACAATGAGGGCCCATTATGTGATTCTGTGCTCCAGTTCCACTTCATGGAACCATCGCATTGCCAAACCATATTCAAACATTGTTGTGATCTGATTATAATGAATAAAGATTCTAAAAGTAATTTAAAAATCATTTAATATACAAAGTGGAAATCTGTGTCTACAACATAAAAGCATTTCACATATTTTAAAAAACACATAAGACCTTCTAAATTATTTATTTAACAGATGATAGATCGACAATCCTTTATCTGAAACCCTTAGGGCCCAATGTTTCAGAATTACAAAATTTTCAGATTTTAGAAAAATAATTCAGTGCATATACCATTGTCCATAAACACCCAGAAGGGTCTGTGGCAGCATCCCTTCCCCCCATAATCAAACATGTTAATATTTCCACAGCAAAATAAATGAATATTCACACTAAATGGGATAGGTATATTCAATGTCAGTTCAGGTTAGATTTGCAAGCAAATGAGTTTTGTCACCAAGCTTATGAAAAACGTTATTTTCAGAACATTATATTTGGAATTACAGATAACAAAATGTAGATCTTTATACACTTGTAGGACAAGACATGAAAAATTCATTAAACAAATGACCCATTTTTTACAAATGAAAAAAGTTTTCAAACACATTATAAATTAACATCTTCTTGATATTATTAAATGTACATCTTAAATACATATACACATAGTACACTTAAGATTTATTTGAATCAACTGATTTTAAAGGCGCAGATGCTGGGGCATCTTGGTGGGTCAGTTGGTTAAACCTGACTTCGGCTCAGGTCATGATCTCATGGATTCTGAGTTTGAGCCCCACTGTGGGTTTTGTGCTGACAGCTCAGAGCCTGGAGCCTGCTTCAGATTCTGCATCTCCCTCTCTCTCTGCCCCCTCCCTTGCTCGTGCTCTATGTCTCTGTCTTTCAAAAATAAACATTTAAAAAAATTTTTTAAGACAGATACACAATTCCTTCTCTAAGAAAAGGATACTGTCAAATGTGCAGTGAAAATGAAAATGTTAAAATTACGTTAACTCCTTATGATGCCAGGAAGAGCATTTTTTGTATGCAACACAAGGAGGTAGAGTTTAGTCTTCATGGAGTAGTTTTACTTGTGAGCAATCTCTTCCACAGAAACAAAGGCAAACAACTTTATCTTTGAATACATGTCAGCTGAGGTTTTGTCTTTTGCATATATATATATATGTATATATATATATACACACACACACACACACACACATATATATATATATATATATATATATATATATATATATATATATATAAAACTTTTGGCCTTATGCCCAAAAGTTAAACAGTAAAAGATGTTTTTAGTCAGTTAAATGTTTTGTCAAGTTTGAAGACAAATGGATTGCTGTGCTTGAGTAGCTATCATATTTAAACAAGTCCACTAGCTTAAAAGATTCTGTCTATTCAGAGATCAAAATTACCCAAAGTCAAAATACTGTCTTTGTAAAATCATGCAAATTTTCTGATCATAGTCATTTCTTCCATTTGTTGGTGTCTGAAGAATGATTTCATGGGAGAAAAACAAATTTCCAACACGTGCAGCAACAACTTCCATAGGTTTGGGGACAGTGAATAAGTAGCAAGTCAATCTGTTAACCAACTCCAATCAAGATTCTAAAACAGGCATGAAAAAGTTACAATCAGATGTTGACTATAAGTGGTAGGTTTATGGCTGTTACTTTTTGCAAGTTTTCTGTTTATTTGGACATGTTAAAATCAAAAGTATAAGTAAAATTACAAGTAGAGAGTTTAGTTTTACCTTCTTTCCTGCTCATTAGAAAAGTATTTCCAAGAGTTTCATAAGTATTTGAAGTAAATAATTAATGAAAGGAAATATGAAGAGTTGACCTTGAGACTAAACATAGTAAAGTTCATTAAGTAAACATTTTATTGTAGTTTCTCTAAGTTTTAACAAATCAATAATTCACCATAACAAAATCTTACTATAAATACTTCTTTTATTACTATATTAACATCATTCATTTTGCACACAGTGGTTACTATATTTGAGTTATAGTATAATCCCTGCCCCATCTTCTTAGAGAAAATCGAGTGCTGAAGCAAAAAGGCAGAAACCATTCAATTTCAGTGGTCACATTGCAAAAAAATGTTCCCCCTCATTTAATTTGACCAAATATGCTACTGTTGAAGACTGCTGATGATATAATCTTAGTATATCCGTAACAGAAGACAGGGATTTGAGGTCAAGGATACTCCTCAAATGCTCTTTCTCTTTCTTCAATTCTCCATGTGCATCCCAAATGCCAGAGAAGACTCACATGGAAAGTTTAAAGTGCTTTGTATCCAACAAACCTAAAACGCACACCCATAGTCCATATAAAACTTACCATCATACTACTGCCTTGTTCCTCCTTTGCTTCATGAATAATAGTGCTTAAATGGCCAAGACAGTTCAAATTTTCTTCTATCATTTGTGCTATAGTCTCCCTGTATGATGAAAAAACAAAGCTTTTTCAAATTCAGCAAAGGAGCATATGAATTTTCTCTACCTTCTGGTGTTCAGGGTCAGGATGATCACTGGCTTTCCTGCAACCCTGCAACCCAGCACCCCAATGCAGGTGATTCCTACAGTCTTCAGTTTCCTCATCCCTCTTACCCAGAGGCGGAGTCCTACTCATTAATCCAAGCTGTTGCCTCTGCCCAGCTCTAAAGACAGGAAGTCTACTGTAAGGCCAATCTGACTTTCCTCTGAAATATAAATGGTGCTTACATACATTTTTCTCTCCTGAAAATGATAACTAGAGCACAGCGGGGATAACTGTAGCACAGACAGATGAAAAATCTCTGTTTCTGGAAATTTCCTTTTCCTTACAAGCAGTGAAGAAACATCAGTGTGCTTACTTCAGAGACACAAATATAGGGGTGAAGATACAAAAGATCAGGGAATGTGAAAACTCTGGTTTGAAACTACAGGTGACAGCAATGAAAAAGAAAACAAGCAAGCAGATTCCTGAGGATAGCAAAGAAAAATAGCATCATAGGGGAACTTCCCAGAACTGACAAGTATCCCTGGAAATTAATATTTGAAGGAAATCCTGATTCTTGTTTCCACCTTGCCCACTTTCCTCTTCCATATGGCCTTTATCCTCACCGTTTACCAACTCTCAGTCTCTACCCTACTAGAATCAGTTCTAGGACATGGATTATAGCACTATAAGCTTAGAACTAAATTCTAATTTAGCTCATATTCAACAGATGAAAACATTGAGGCCTACAGATCCCAATCCTTGATGGTTATGTACTATGTGTACATTAAAACTGAAATCAATTTTACTTTCTAACGTATTCCTACTGGAAAATATATTTAAAACTCCTGTCCGACATGCTTTTGCTAACGACCACAACCTCAAATTAGAAATTACCTGTACAGAGGTGACATTTGCAACCATCAGCATCTCCTAACAAACCTAAATGCCTTTAATGAAAGCAAAAAGGTTAGGAGTGTATTAAATTTTATTTGCTTCAACTCTGATTAATGGAGTATTTCCTGATGTCAATCAACTTATAGCCTATGCTGCAGCTGGACATATTGCATTGGGCCAAATCTCTAATGACCCCCAAGATATACCCTGCAACTTGCTTTCTTTAAAAAAATAAAATACCTGATATCAGCTTTCCTTCCTGCCATGTGCTTTTCTCTCATAAAAGCAGAGTACAGAACGTGCAAGTGCATGACTTCCTGAGCAGTGATGTAACATGGCTGCACGTCTGCAAAACTAATTATGGGCAGAGCTTCCAGGTCATGCTGGTGCTGTTGTAGAGGCCTCCATGACTTGTGAGAAAAGCGACAATACACAAGCTAGCAAAGAGCCACTGGCTCTGGATACGGCACATCTTATGCTGAGAAAAATAACAGAAATGGATAGTCATTCAGCTTTCAGCAGAAGAGTAGAAATTAATAAAAGAAAATACAGGGTTTAAAACTTGAAGTTATTATTTGCAAAACTGATTTAAGGCACTGAAAAGTCTGATTTTAGAAATACCAAGTTATAAAACAGAGTAGATTAAACTCGTAATTCATTAGAGGGGTGGCGATCAAGCACCCCAAAATGATAAATACAAAAGACCATAATTTCTGAGATAAATGGTTAAGGAAGAAATAGTTTGGGTAAAAGAATTGATAAGCCAGTAACAGAGAAAGAACTTAGAATATGGATTGAGCTAAATAAATAACATTTGCTGAATATTTACTTCCCAAGCACCTTATAAACATCATCTAACTGAATTTTCACAGTAGTTCCCATTTTATAGGTGAGGAAATGTGGACATTAAAAGAAATCAAGTTAATTGGGGCTCCTGGGTGGCTTAGTTGGTTGAGCGTCTGACTTCAGCTAAGGTCGTGATCCTGTGAGTTATGAGTTCAAGCCCAGCATCAGGCTCTGTGCTGACAGCTCAGAGCCTGGAGCCTGTGTCAGATTCTGTCTTCTTCTCTCTGCCCCTCACCCGCTCATACTCTCTCTCAAAAGTAAATAAACATTTTTTAAAAACTAAAAAAAAAAAATCAAGTTAATTGCACAAGGTTATTACAAAGGGATAATCAGGATTCAACCCTGGTATAAGGTACTGAAGGTAAGCTTTAACACTTTGCTCTCCTGCCTCATTTCTACCACTGCTCTTGATAACTATCTATTGTTGCAAAGTGAACCCACCCATCTTGAGGAGTTACCACGCATGACAGGGGATGTTCACGTTCTGCTGAAGTTGGGGGAAGCCATGCTGATGCCTGAGGGGTTATTGCACCTTCCAGACTGGATCCTACAAGGGACCGGGCAGAACTCTGTGTCTAAAGGGGAAAAAAGTAAATAAAAAGATTACAGGCAAGCACCTCCATTGATTCATACAATTTCCTGTAATATTCCTAAGATTTACACTTCTACCACTACTTTTATGTACAACCAGAATTTCTGTAGTCAAATGCTCTACCACTGAGCTATACCCCCTACAACCAGAATTTCTGTACAAAACTATTCTCTACCTTTATATATTGACCCCTTTTTTTTACTGACTAATACCAAATGTAGCTACCCTTCTCATTCCACTTTAGTTGGAGAAACACAAACACCAAAACCAGTTGAACAAGGGGTTACTTTTTATTAACTGGCCAGGCACATCTACCCCCAAATTGGATTGAGATACTCCAATGGTCTAGGGCTGGAAGGAGTAAATATGAGACTGCAGAGAAGAGAAATAATGAAGGATGATCATAAAATCCTCCATCTGAATTGCTAGTTAGACACCAAACAAAGAACATGAGCATCAACCTAACACAAAATACACACGTCTAAAACTACCCAGATCATGCTGATAAAAAATCCTTTTTGCAGGGAATACCAGCAAATCAATGTCACATTAAATAATTCATTACAAGTTACTTACACAGGCAATTTTAAGGAGATGCCATATTTCTTTCTGCCTCTTTCCCTGCATAAACATGACAGTATTGTCAGCTTCTTTGATGTTACTGAGGGCCATTTCCACCTTGGGCAGTAGATCAATAATCTTCTGCTTACAGCCCAATAACTTGCTGGAGAGATGAAATCAGTGTCAGACAATTATACATCCCCTCCCCCAAACACCATACTCCCACACCCAGCTGGAGAAATGAATCACAGTCAGCATATTTCGTGACTGATCCCCAAAGCGATGCACACAAACAGGACACCTAAATGCACACAGTTGTGGTCCAGCAACACAAGGTATTGCCAGATATCTTCCTGGGTCTAGTGTATGTACCAAAAAGGGATATTACACTTTGAAAGGAACATGATAAAAGTATCCTTGCTTTTCAGTAGGAAATAAAACAATTTTTCTACCTCAGATGACCAAACAGCTCCTTGAGAACCCGGTCCTGACTCTGAACAGTATGCACAATGATCTTCACCATTTCTGTGCTGTCGCTGTAGGAGTGATCTATAAAAGATCTCAGTCAGTAGGTATAACCTTTCTTCTGCATGAACATACAGCCTCCAAACAAAAAAATTCCTAAAAATCTGAAACTAATTTTAATTAATAAGCATCTCAATTTAAATTTAAAACTGGACTTAAATTCTAAAATTATATAATGTAAATATATATATAAATAATTATATATATCAACAGAAAGTATGTGTATTTGTGTGTGTATAAAGCATATACAGGGCGCCTGGGTGGCTCAATCAGTTGAGCATCCAACTTTGGCTGAAGTCATGATCTTGTGGTTCGTGAGCTGGAGCCCCACATCGGGCTCACTGCTGTCAGGATAGAGCCTGCTTGAGATCCTCTGTCCTCCTCTCTCTCAGCTCCTCCCCTGCTCACGTTCTCTCTCTCTCAAAAATAAAAAAAAGTGTATGTAAATTTATCACTGCATCTTCAATAAATCTTAGTTGCCCGTTTTAAGAAGAATGTTTCGCTATCTTTATCCCATATTAACCCAAACCTCAGACACAAATGCAGCTTTCTGGCCAAGAGATCAATTTTTCTTGGATGATTAACATCATTTATTTAGAAACAGTAGGACAAGACATCGAACTTTCACTTATTAAAAAGGAGGTCCTTGGGATTTCATGTTTATCCATCTGTTTACAGCCCATGAAAACTTGGAAAAAAGTGGACTAGCTTAAGCCAAATATGATGCACTAATAATAAAAGGACCTACAGACACCCTGACAGTTCAGTTTGAGGGTAGTATGACATCTTAAACTGCCAGCTGACAAGTGTTCTCAAAGACGATGGCTATGTGGACACAATGAGGTCTACAGTTTACAGGAGATGGTACCTCAGTGAAAACAACAACAACAAAGCATTAATTGTTCTCTTTCAGAAGTGGCATTCAAAGTTTTGAAAAACCCAAAGACTCTTCATAGATTATGCTGGTATTTCCTTGGACAATAATTAATCTCGAATGCAAAAATATTATTTGTTATTACCTACTCAGTTTTCTCATTTAACTCTCACAAGAGCCCTGTGAGATGCCTACTACTGTTACCCACATTTTACTATGAAAGGGGTATCAAAAAAGGTTTTTAAAAAGTTCAGTGTCCTCTGTTATCACTGCAAAGACCTCCCACATAGCTCAGGCTTATTCCACATACATCTCCCTCTTTGTCTCTCCGTTACCAACAACCAGAAACAGGAGCTTCAAACAAGCTTCTCTCCCAACAGCACTCTTTCCTAAATCCTATAGACCAGGACACTTCCCCATAGTACTAGCTCTCTTAGACAGAGACCACAGAACATTAACCTTCTCCAACATATAGAATAAAGAAAGTTGCTTTTCACCATTTTCAGCAGAACAAGCGTCTCAAGTCAACTCTAAATCAGAGAAGACACCAGAGACCATGTATCAAGTATGATTACATAAGCCCCAACAATGGATAAAACAACTTATTACAATTAGTTTGTCACTCAAGGCAATGATCAGTTCAAAGAAGCAACCCAGATAGCAAGTTTATTTCTGGGCTCTATGATATGTTAATATGCTGACAGGACTGCTGCAAAGTTTTTATAAAAAATAACCCAGGGGCGGGTGCCTGAGTAGCTCTATCGGTCAACTGTCTACTCTTAATATCAGTTCAGGTCATGATCTTGAAGTCATGGTATCAAGCCCTACCTCTGGCTCTGCCCCTCCCCTGCTCACTGGCACAGGCTTGCACGTGCTCTCATTCTCTCTCTCTCTCTCTCTCAAAATAAAAACACCCTTAAAAAATAAGTAAAATAAAATCTTAAAAAAAAACAATCCAAACAAATGTTATCACTTACTATAGTGAGTTAATATGACTGAGCCAATGGATGGAATTTTGTATACCTATACCTGCAATACCCAATTCATTGGTCAGAAGACTGGGAGTAATGAATATTGATTAAGGGGGGGGGAAGAAGAAGAATTAGACTTGCTCTATTGGAAGTCTTAAATTTCAATATTTTATTCTAACCACAACTTCCATCACTTAAATCACCTTCTGTCAATATCTTGAACTTTTTTGTCCTTTTCTAAGCAAAATCCTAACCCTGGATCAGTCTAACCATGTGCTCTATCAGTTCCTGCAGCCATACCACTAAACACCAGCAACAAAAATTTATTTTTGGGAGAGAGAGCATGTGTGCCCAAGTGGGAGACGGTCAGAAAGAAGGGGACAGAGGATCTGACACAGGCACTGCACAGTGAGTACAGAGCCTGACTCAGGGTCTGAACTCATGAACTGTGAGATCATGTCCTGAGCCAAAATCAAGAGTCAGCCACTTTACTGACTGAGCCACCTAGGAACCCCTAAACTAAGTATTTAAATATCTATTTATTTACTTAAGAATAACAACAAACTCAACAAACTAAAAACTATTTTCCAAAAACTTTTATTGAGAAAACAGGCTTTGTTTTACCTTTTTGCTTTTGTTTTTACCTTTTTAATCTCACTGCTGATCTTGTCAAAAAAGTTAAAGTACTGAGAAGCTGACAAATTTTAGTTGCTGGGTACAAGTTTTCTTAAATTTGAATTTTTTACCTGAAACATGGAATTTTATCACAGACAACTAACATTGTTGGTTTTTTCCCTTAAAGTGACAGTCATGCTTCATTAACTTTTGAGAAAATACCTGTCACAGTGGCTTTCCTTAATTATTTTTAATGTTTATTTATTTTTGAGAGAGACAGAGCGCAAGCAGGGGAGGGGCAGGAGAGAGAGGGAGACACAGAATTCAAAGCAGGCTCCAGGCTGTCAGCACAGAGCCCAATGCAGGGCTCGAACCCACAAACTTCGAGATCATGGCCTGAGGCAAAGTTAGGCGCTTAACTGACTGAGCCACCCAGGCGCCCCACCACAGTGGCTTTCTTTAAGAAAAACATCAGACTAGTATGCAGCAGAAGTACTTTAGGAGTACTTCCCATTTCATCACACAGAATATTTAAAAGACATGTACCCAAGGGTTGAGATTTAAATAAAATTCTTATTTATGAAGGACAAGCTTAAACGAAGCTTTTTTTAAAGACTATGAATCCATAGAGGTGAAAGTACAACGGCTACTCGCATAGATGGTACTAGTACTTTGATTAATGCTAAGTAAGGAGTAAGCCATTTACCCACCAATGCTTTTGTAGCATCAGTGAAAATGTCAACAAAGTGAAAAAGGCAAATGATGTCTTAGTGTAATGAAAATAGTTTTGACCTCATTGACTCCCTGAAACGGTTTCAGGAGTCCTCAGGGGTTCAAGAACCAGACATTGAGAACTGCTGGTCTAGACTGATTGACTTCTCTATTTCTTCTTGTCTCATTCCCTCCTCACCCTTCTATAATCAGATTTCTGTTTCCAAAATGCCATATTTTGCCAAGATCAACAATGATGTCCAAATTGGTAAGCTGAATGAATATTTTCATCATCATTTTTATAACCCTCTATTGCATTTCATCCTATTGAACACTTTCTTCTTGAAACTCTCTCTGTCCTGTTCCTATAATATCATTCCTTCTATATACGCTACTCATTCCTCAGCCATCTTTGGAGGCTCTTCTGCTTTTAGCCATTTCTTTAATGTTGGTATTCCCTGAGATTCCATCCTTGAGGTTACTCAACCTACTTTTTCATGATTATCACTCTACTCCTTTAGCTGATTACTCTTAAATAGCTAAATATCTATTCCCAACTTGTTTACTAAATCCATATACATATATATGGGTGTGTATGTGTGTTTATACATACACACATACATATACATACCTACAAATATATTTAATACTGTTTATTAGACATCTCTACTTGAATATCCAACTGACATCCTAATGTCAACATGTACAGAAATGAATTCATCTTCTTTTCCCATCAAAACCGTCATCTTTTCTATACTTCCCATTATAGCAAGTGGTCCTTCTGACCATGCACATGCTGCCATAGCCAGAATCTTGAGAGGCATCATGACTGCCTACTCCCGCTCCAGACACTCATATTCAATCTATCACCCAACACTATCAGTTTTACCTCCTAAACGTCTCTCTTGCCCTTACCCTCCTCTCACCCAGCCTCTACAGCTCAGGCTCTCTACCTTTAGCTCATGGCCCACCTTATACTGAGTTATGATTATTTCAAAAGCCTCATAACCAATGCCAGTCTCTAATCTAGACATATTTTAATCCATTATGTGCAATACTACTAGAGGAGTACTTCCAAAATGCTAATCTGATCATGCCATTCTCCTGCTATAAAACTTTTTAAGGTTTCTATTTGCCATCATGATAAAATCCAAACTCATTCCCATAACATACCAGATGCTTTATGATCCAGCCTTCCTCTCCTGAAACTCTATAATCCTGTCACTGCACTTCCTCAAACATGCTAAGTGTTACACGTACATATCTTTACTGATTATACTTGTACATATAAGAGCCTACCTCCTTCCACCTAGTTACTGCTACTTATCCTTTAAGGCTCATCTCAGATGTCATCACCTGCAGGAAAGCTCCTCTAACTACCCCTGACCCCCAGGCAGGGTTAGGGATGTATCTTCTATGTACTTCAAAAATGTCTATAGAAATAAACTGAACAAATTCCATACCACTAAAACCCAATGTAGAGAACATCATGTTATTTGTTAAAATAGAATTTCATATGTATATTAATTTCCATGTGTCTATAAATTTTAAAGTATAAAACATATCTTTTACTTTACTTCTATATTTATAATTTAGGTATATGTAGCTAATTAGGGCAGGCTTCACCTTTCATTTCTCATATAACCTATCAAAACAAATCAATTTTTAATAGAAGGATCATATCTTGCAGATACATACTTTATACTTTCCAAGGCATTTTCACAAACATTCTCTCAAATATCTCACTATACACATTCACTGAGTTAGGAAAGCTAGGTTTCAGCCCCACTTTGCAGAAGAGAAATACAAGATACAAGAAAGTTAGGTATGTGGTCAGTAAAATGCCCAATCTAGAATTCAAGCCTTCTAATGACCACTCCAATGCTCTTGTCAACAGACCATGCTCTGTATTTAGCAGCTGTTCAATAAGAATTGTTTTGCCAATGAAATAAGCAGTGACGTAGTACAGATGAAGGAATCGTTTTAAGATACACCTGCTTTGGGCTAGCACATGGGCCTTTCACTGATCATTCTACACCTGAACCCACCATCTCAAATTCTTTCCAACCTCTCTAATCTTAAGCAGCACTTATTTTTTCCATCTTTCCACATATTTTCTTGCTTCCTTCCTTACCTTTCTTTGAGTTCCTTTATTTCTTTCATTCCTTCCTTTCACTTGCCTTTAACAAATTTTCTATCTCAGTTTTCCCTGCTGCTTTTCCTTTCTAATCTCTTAAATTCTTACCAACTTAAAAGCTGTTGTACCATAAACATCTCTTTAGCAATACCAAAACTGGAATTTATCCTGAAGCTTGTTTAAAATCCAATCCCCTGGATTTGTTAAGTTTATACTGGTCTCCTAAAATGCCTGTGTACAGTGATAAAAGTGTCTTACCTGAAGGTCTGTGCTTTAACTGTTTATATAGATCAATGGCACGCTGTTCCCTAGAAAGAGAAATCATGTGAAGATAATTCAATGATTAATAATCCACAACTTGAAATGAAAAATATTACTTGAATAGAGTATGATCCCATTTTAAAGCAAGTATATATTGCCAATGAACATTTTACAGAAAGTATTTCACCGAGTCATAAGCAAGATCTAAAAAACCAAAGTTAGGGGTACCTGATGGCTTAGTCAGTTAACATCGACTCCTGATTTCAGCTCAGGTCACAATCTCAGTCATGAGATCAAGCCCCACGTCAGGCTCTGTGCTGGGCATGGAGCAAGCCTGGGATTCTCTCTCTCCCTCTCCTTCTGCCCCTATCCCCCCACTTGTGCATGTGCTCTCTATCTCTTTCTCTCAAAATAAATAAATTAATTAATTAATTAATTAAAAAATGGAAATTATATATACTTCATATCTGCTCTGATCTACCATCACATACACAACATCCTTGCCCCAGAAACAGTTAAGTGGGAAAAAAATGATGGCCTGTGATTAGGGGGGGAAAAAAACTGAAATTTCTATCTAGACACTTAGGAAGTTAACCTCATTTAGGACATTTATTAGACAATAATTTGGCCTAGAAGTATGTTAAGTAGGGAAAGAGTCTGTAACTTAGAATGCTTGGAAAATTCTTAACATTCACATGAAAAGATGCTTTTATTAAAAAAGCAAGGGTCAACCCTGAAGTTATTTCCAAAATTTCCTGTGACTAAAAAAAACCTTCCTTTTAAAATATGATGGCAATATATTTGGAGAAAGAAAAACTATAGAAAAGAACAAATACAGGCTTAATCTGCCCAACACACAAAGCATTATCTGCTACAAAAAAAAATTATAGACACTCATACCAATAACACAAGACTTTCTTACAGAGATTCCATCAAGTCTCCCTGACGTCTTCCATAAGGGCTCTTCTGTAGCTCCATGATTTCAGTGTGCAGGGACATGATCTGATCCTCCAGGTAACCAATGACACCCACCTAAAATATGGTGAAACACAAAAGAAACGACAGGCTTACTACTACACAAACTGGAAAAGAACTCAGAGATTAACTTGCTGCAACAGTAGAACTAAATGATTTAATATGAAACACTGATTTTGTTCAAGCTTTTTTATCTTTCAGATTCTGACGCTTAATCTTTCATGCAAGGACAGACTTAACCTATGTTTCTCTATTTTCTCTTCTAACAACAGTAAATTGCTAGTATTTGCTTTCTCCCCCTGAGAAGCAAAGATAGATGTGTCACTAACAAGACAGAGAATTGGCCATCAAAACCACTGCTTCTCAGTTCTATGATTTTTCATTGCCTCTTGTTCCTGACTGCCTTTAATAAGAATGCAGAAAGATAAAGACACTGGATTTCCTACCCAAGGATATCAACTGCCTTACCCAAGTCCTTAGGGTAAGTACTGGCATCCAGGAGAGTAACAATTTAGTGGCACCATGGATAGCTGTAACCAGTAAGAAAGGAGTATGCCACCTAGAGAATGACCAAAACTAGCATGACCATATATATAATTTATTGTTCAAACAAGCATAATTTTGAGAGCGAAAGGGAGTACTATTGCTAATTATGGCAAGGCAAGTATAAACTAGACAGTATAAACCAGGATGTACAGCTACCTATCTAAACCAATCATAAAAATAACAGTGATAACTACCATTTCTTATTTACTCCCATGTAATCTGCATAACCCTACTAAAAAGGTTAAGTCCACATAAAATGGAAATTGAAGTTTAAGTGAGCTTTCAGTTTAATCTCATTTGACCAAAGCCCTTGTTTTTGTTATTAATTAGCTATGGTACTTCCCTCTGTATACACAAAGCATCTACTAGGTTTTTGTCTGATATGCAGGAGTAACATGAAAAATACCCTACATATCAAAACCACAATTTCTAAGAATTACAGAATGAGCTAGTGATTTTTACCTCAGCATAGTGGATAGCCTTTTCTTCCATTTCCTTCCATGCTTTTAACATTTTTTCTGAGGCTAAAAAAAAAAGTCTTAATTGGTTATCTCAGAAATATCCATAGCTTTAATTACTGACCTACCCACCTCCTTGCCATATCAACATCAAAAATGGTGTTAAGGTTGAACTGTCCCTCAAAAAGATATACTGAAGTCCTAATTCAGTGCCTCAGAATGTGACCTTATTTGGAAATAGGGTCACTGCAGATGCAATTAACTAAATTAAGATGAGGTCATCCTGGAGTAGGGTGGATTAATCCAGTATGACTAGTATCCTTATAAGAAGAGAAGAGACACAGTGGCCCAGACATATGAAGGGAGAGCTCTATTTTGACCACAGAGAGAGAGATTAAAGTGCTGCAGCTATAAGCCAAGGAACGCCAAGGAATATTGGCAAACTGTGAGAAGCTAGAAAGCAGCAAGGAAGGAGATTCTTCTCTAAAACTTGCAGAGGGATCATGGCCCTGCCAACACCTTGATTTTGGGTTTTCAAACTTTCGAACTGTGAGACGGTAAATTTCTGTGGTTTTAAGCCACCAGTTTTTAGTAATTTGCTATGGCACCCCTAAGAAGCTAATACAAATGGTTTTCTCCTTAAAAAATGAAGCAAAGTAATACATGAACATGATTTTAAAAAATCAAACACTATAAACAGAAGATAAAAAGAAAAGACTCTCTCTCCCTCCCCTCCACCCTAAGGGTGTTACATAGACATCTACCTTTTTCCCTCATAAGAGAGACCATTTATATACACTTTTCTTTCTTTTTCCCCCCAACTTGAAACATCGCTGCTGTTAAAGATCCAAGTGTTCTTTTAATATCAGTACACAGTCTATGCCATTCTTTTTTAACAGTCATATAAGGCATGCAATTGACAAGTCAAAGATAATTTGATGTGGGGTGCCTGAGTAGTTCAATCAGTTAAGGGTCTGACTCTTCATTTCTGCTCAGCTCATGATTTCATGGTTGTGAGATCAAGCCCCGCTTTGGGCTCTGAACTGAGTATGGGGCCTTCTTGGGATTCTCTCTCCCTCTCCCCTAGTCCCTCTTTCACTCACCCTCGCTCTCTCAAAACAACAAACCAAAAAAAAAAAAATTTGATGAAATAATTATACTGCTTCGCCATTTACCAGAATGCCTATTATACACAAATAGAAATAAAACATTAATCATAGAACCAGGTCTAGTAGGCGAACTTACTTGCCCAGTTGGACACTGCTGATCATTTATTATGAGATATACACCTTGCTCAAGACAAGTATACAAATAGGATTTGTGACAGAATTTGATAGAAAACAAGTACTGGTGGTGACCCCTTCAGCTTATCATTTGAATTTTAAATCTTTTTTTTACATTTCCTTAATATATCTGAAGGGAGAGAGCCTGGAGTTAAATACTGAAAACCTGGAGGCTGTATATTTTTTAAAAATGGGACTCCACAGTGGGTGGTTTGATTGAAAGGAAAAAAAAACTGGAATTATTTGTGTTATTATTTATAGAAAGGTAAGAAGTTTAAGATTTCCCTGGCTAAGGAGTCATCCCAATACAGACGTTGTATCTATTTTAAAAATGAGGCATGAAAATCAAAAGTTCTTAAATTGCCTTTGAATTTTTCTGGAGCAAAACAATTTTAGTACAATTATAGTCCAACTGGGCGGCGGGGGATAGTAAAGTTGCTAAACTAAAGGTTAAAAGAAAGAGCTACTATTCAGTACAAACACCGCTTATGATGACTTGAGGCATCCTGTCTCTTCTTCTAACATGAATATAAATCAGACAATAGGCTATGAGGCAAGAAAGAAAAATAGCAGATGGCTTCGAGACCTGACACTTCTTTCAAACACGTTATCCAAACACTCACATATCCCGTAAGTCATCTGCTCACTGTATCTTTCCAAATCAAGCTGAATGCTTTTGTGGAAAAACTCCAATTTAGCTTTCAGTTGCTGAGATGCTGAGATCAAAGTGTTCTTCATTTTTGTCAGGTTTGCATTATATCTAAGAAGACTTAACCTAAACCATAGCCAAAAAAAAAAATCAGTATTTCAGAAACACTGGACAAAAACTTAATAGCTTAAACTGCCATAAGCCCAAAGCCTAACTTTCTATTACCAATCTATGAGAAACAGTTAATCTCTAGTATCTGCTCTGTAAAGACTCCCTACTTGTGACATCCTAAGATAAAACAATCATCTTATACTAGGACCGTTCAGGAACTACTCTCAAGCCATTGCAATTGGATGATTTTGGACCATTAATAAGAATTCTTTAAATCTTTTAAGAATATTACATTTCAGACTAGCCAAATATTTTAGTATTGCATGAATACTGATTAGTGAAAACAGCAAGATTAATTCTTAAAAACTGATGCACATGACACTGCACCTATAAACAACAGAATCTGCTTACATTGCTGCTCTTTGTCCCTGGAAGAGCCTGCTATAGTCTTCTTTTAGCCCAGACACATAATGTACTGCTTCAGCCCATACTTTACGCAGCTGTATAATTGGAAGTTGTATTTTACTGTCCCGTACTAAATGTAAAAAGATGAGAAAAAGAAGATGCTTGTCACTCTTTGTGATTTCCTGTCCATGTAAATATCATTCCCATAATTCCATTCCCATTGGTTCTAGAAAGAACCAATTGTTAGCATTTCATTCAGTTCAATAGACATTTACTAAGCATCTGCAATCCACAAGCCCTATTCCAGGTATGAGGGAAAATAAAAATGAGTAAGACATAATCATTAAACTTGCAATCATTCTTTTATCTGTCTTTTTTCTTGCTTCTCTCCATCCATAAATACTTTTGTTCTCTATTAATCCAAATTCTTTATTTCTTTCAAGTTCTAAATCAAGTCCCATGTCGTCCATAATCTGTTATGGTCTTTCCTGCCTCTAAATAATAAATTTCATCTCCTGGACTACCAACCCAGGTTCAAGAAAATATATACAGTAAACAGCAATTTAATAAGACATGCTTTCTTCACTGCCGGACTTGCAAAGTTATTTATTGATGGTTATATCTTACCCTTGGTTCTTTAAAAAACTAACAAAAAGGTAACACAGAAAAAAGATTACATAATTTTAGCTCTATGTCCAGTTTTGTTCTTGATTTTACAATACTGCGCTTGATTTTAGTTTTGGGTATACAGAAATTGATCACTTCTTCCAAAGAAAAGAATTAATTCTCACAGGATAAATGAAAACATTTGAACACTGAGCAGTATTCATACAATGAAATGAAATATTTGAATATGTTTAAATAAGGAAGAAGCAACTAGAAAGTAGGTTTAATTAATAGTGGAGATTCATTCTTCTGTGACAGCCCTATTTCACAGAAAGTAAGTCTTTTTCCAAATGACGAATTTAGAGGTGATCTGAAATCTACATTTCACCTTCCAAACTATAAATGCATTTTTAACCACACTTAAAAACCTGAGGTATGAAATACAGAACAGAAATACCAAAAGACCATTTCTACTAACCATATTGAGTCAAAATATTATTTCAGATTTAAACCACACTCAGTGAATGGGCTATACATACTTACCAATATAATTTACACAGTCAGATAAACTTCTGGAAGCAAACGGTCCTTCATATACAGTCTTACTTTTATCAAACAAATATACCATATAGCTATCACAGCCTCTCTGAAAAAGAAATAATTTTTTAAAAAATCCTTGAAAATTCTAGGTTCTCTAAGTACTTGAACATCATATTTCCTAATGTGAAATGCAAATGATTAAAGTCAATGTTCACTAGCATATCTTTTACACATTTAAGATCTAGACTACTATCTAAGAAAAAGAACTGTAGTATGGGCTAAGGTGAAAAAACAATCACCAGACCCAAAAGAACAAAAGTAAAGTCTACCAACATATATCCATACAATGAATACTAGTCAGTAATCAAAAGGAATGAAGTTCTGATACATGCTAGGACATGGATGAACATCCAAAACATTATGCTAAGTGAAAGAACTTAGACACAAGAGACTAATAAAATCTATGATCCCATTTATATGAAATGTTCAGAAAAGTCAAATTACAGAGATAGAAAGTAAATTAGTGGTTGCCTGAACAGAATGGAGATTAGGAGTTAGTGGACATGAAGAATATCATTGGGATGTAAATGTTTTAAAGCTGATTTATAGTATGGCAGCACAATTAGGTAAATTTACTAAAAAAAATGTACACATGAAATGGGTAAATTGCATGAAATATAAAATTTGCCTTAATAAAGTAAAAAGACAAACAATAAGAGGCATGAGCACAATATATTACCATCCATCTATCCTCTGGCAGGATCTATGAGACTGCTTCAAGTACAAAAGAGGAAAAAAAGAGGGGAGAGAACTGGCACCAAAGAGAAAGTCATACAAAGTTCAAAACATATCTTGTTCATCTTGCAAAGCAATGATAAGAGTAAAGAGCAGGATAAAACTAAAATAAGAATTATAAGGTGTGTACCATCACCTCCCCCCTGGGGATTCCAAGTATGCATCAAAAAAAAAAAAAAGCAGGGCATTCAATCCCTCCATGTTAACAGACTTCTCATACTCTTAAGTATATCAGAATTCTCTTACAACTCCATCTAGAACACATTGAGAGGCTGGTTTCCGAGGATCCAGAGAAATTCCTGTCTCAGAAAGAAGCTCTTGTGAACCAGTATTTATTCCAGTTTCACGCTCAATACGAGACTGCAGTGAGTGAAGACTTTCATCAGGTGGTAACAGAAAAGAAATTATCTTCGCAGAAGTCATATTTAGGATGTGTACTATCTGTTAAATGGGAAAAACAGTATTATTGATCATTTACTACATAAACGATTCAGTGTTAGATATTAAAGGGAATATGAGCAAAAGCATTATCTCTGCACTAAACAAGGCTTAATCCTTTTCCAAAGTAAGATCTCCTTCCATAATTATGAAATGACATTCTGAAAACTGAAGAGTAGAGTCTATTTTTCTGTAACAGATGTTAGTTCCAAAGAATAAAGTTTCAAAATTATAGGCATGTACAAATCTAGAAATAAAAACCCTAATTTAAAAAAGCAACATTTATTTATTCTCAGAAACTTATTGTAGATCTGGAAGGAAATGTTCTCATTATAAAGTCCTTAATAGATGCCAACCACAGAGTTAAGTGTTTTCACATAACGTCCTGTTGATTAGATCTTCTAGTTTCCACTTAGGCAAAGAGAGAAACCAGAGCCCTGAAAAGTCTTTTGAAGACATGATTTTAAGTTCTCTTCCTTCTGTTGTCCAGTGTCTTACATGGACTCTGTAGGATAATGGCCAAATAGAAGATATTAAGAAACACTAAAAGAACTAAACTATAAGTCAAAATGCTGTATGTACCATAATAATGTAAAGTATTGTACAGATTCCAAAGGAGTTTACTTGGTGGGAGGAAAGGGATGCTCTCTAAAGGGGGCAATTATGAA
The DNA here is from genome assembly GCF_006229205.1 of Suricata suricatta. Taxonomy (NCBI): domain Eukaryota; kingdom Metazoa; phylum Chordata; class Mammalia; order Carnivora; family Herpestidae; genus Suricata; species Suricata suricatta. The sequence continues at coordinate 158,731,777 of NC_043701.1, forward strand.
CTATACTTTGGAAAGGATAGAAAATTAGAACAAGAAAAGATTGAAAGAAGAAAGATTCTTCTAGGTAGAAAACAAGGTAGGCAGAGGCAGGGACGTAAAAAGGGATGACCATAACTAAAGACTATAAACAGTCCAGTTCAAATGTACCTAAAATGATGCCCCTTTATAATAGGAGATAAGGCTACAAGGAGACCAAGACAGATTCTGAACACCAGCGTAAGAGTTTGGACTTTATTCAGTAAGCAAAGAGGAACTACGGAAGGCTTTCTAAATTGGGAATTTGACAAGCTCAGAATTGTTAAAACATCCAAAGAATAAATCTGACAAAATAACTGTATATGTAATTAGAAGAGAAGGAATAGTCAGAAAAGCCATCCCACCTAGGTAACTAGAAAGGTGATAGTACAGGAGTCACAGGAAAAGCTGTAGGAGATTTAATGGAGCAAATGTTCAGTTTTTAATAAATTAAGTCTTGGGTGCCAGTGAGACCACCAAGTTTGGTTACAGAATAGTGATAAACTGAGGAAATTCACAACTGAGGAAATTAATTTGGAAGTAACCCATATTCAGTTTATAGTTAAAGTTATACAACTAAAGAAATTACTAAAGAAAAGATGAAAAACTAATATGGAAAAAGAGAAAAAATAAGGAGAGAGAGACACTTAGGTATAGTTACACTTAGAGGCATATAAGAGGAGGCAAAGAAAGGAATAATTAAATACTTCTGCATTACCATTATCTTCAGTGGCAAGTTAGTATATTTTTTTCAACTTTCCTGCATATTTAAAGTTTTTCATAATATGTAGTTGGAAAACCATGCAATCAGATTCTCTAAAATTTTTAAAAGAAATATTCCAGTAACTGTTTTGATTTTTTTTATGAAAACCAGACATCATTCCTTCTTTGAACAGCATAACACCTTAGAAAATGTTCTACAATAGCAAATAGCAAACCATTTTGCAGTTCATGTGTCTGTGTTTATGCTATTCCCCTACCCGTCTCTTCCCCTGCTCAGTCTCCTGATTAACTCTTAGTTGTCTTTTTTTTTTTTTTTTTTTTTTTGAGAGAGAGACAATGAGCAAGCAGGGTAAGGGGCAGAGGGCAAGAGAGAATCTCAAGCAGGCTCCATGCCCAGCACGGAGCCCAATACGGGGCTTGATCCCATGATCCTGGGATCATGACCTAAGCTGAAATCAAGAGCCAGGTGCTCAACTGACTGAGCCATCTAGGCACTCCAATTAACTCTTTCTTATCTTTCAAAATTTAGTCCTATTATCATGAGTAGGAAGCATCCCTGTATTAATAGTATCCTACACATACCTTATCCTGCACAACTGCACAATAATTATGAGCCTTTAAAGAAGATATTACCATACCTGGGCTATAAAATAAAATAAATTAAATTAAATTAAATAGATAAACATTTGCCCAGATTCACAAATAGGTAAGTCGTGGTCCTACAAACTGAAGTCTACAGACCAGAAGACATATCAAGAGAGCTCTTTCCCTATGCTCCATAACAAGCATTGCTCACAGACCCCACAGAGTGGAAATGATGCTATGATTACCATGATAAATCTGAAAAAATCTGGGATAAAAGATAAAAATTTTCAGGGGCAACAAAGAACTAAGAAATGTTATCAAGTCCTGCTGGGCTAACACACTGAGGAATGATTCATTCCTTGGCACAATAAAAGAAAGCCAAATCAAAAAGGCAGATAACTTTTCAGTGTTAGCCAAGAATGACATCAACAGAGCCCCAAGTTCCTATTTAATAAAGTATGCCAAGATTATAGCAAAACCTTACACGTTATAATTTCTCATTAAAATTTTTTTTTTCCAAAAATAAAATTTAGCCCCATCCTCAACTGGCCTCCTTCCACCTGCAGGACGGCCTTGGATACTCACAGCCAAGCCCTCACCACAGATTCCGCCCCTTCATGTTTCCAGTTTGAGAAACCCTATCTATTCCTTACTACTCAATCAAACAGACATGGAAAGACTGCAGATGAGAATTGTTTCTGGGTATACAGCATAATAGAGCCTCTCATTAATATCAGTGAATATTTACTGAGAACTTGATATATGCCATGCTCTGTACAGAACACAAGGGTAGAGTGGTAGTAGGGTGAGCACTTGTTATTAAAAGAAGTAAGAACCATCCCAGCATTAAAGAAGATAACCTATATAGAGAGGCATGAATGGAAGATGGGAAACAATTAGAAAATATAGTAAATATGATTACATGACAAACTATGTGACAGAAACCAATCAGAGAAAAGGAGAGTTGAATATGTGCCAGTGTAGCTGAGGAGATACAGAGACAGAGACTGAGATCATTTTGGGCAAAGGACGACATCTGTCAAAGGACAGTAATGGATAATGTTCTTGATGGCATAAGGAGCGCTGACAAGCTGATCCTAGCAAAGTAAAGGGTAAGAGAAGCAGGTCTGGGGCAAGCACTTCGTTGGGTGGAACTGTATGAGGAAAGCTCCAAAACCCAGGTAGACCAGTTTAGACTTGACTTGGTAGGCAAAAAAAAAAAAATATGTTGGTTTTTGGGACAGGAGAATAAAAAAGCATTTTCAGAAGATGAGCTGGGAAGTTCATGCTTCATGGACTGGGATGGGGAGGAAGTACAGAGGCATGAAAGCCAGGCAGGAAATTTCCACCACACCAAATCCCATCAGATTATACCTAAATGAAGGAGGCCAATGGCACCAATATGAGAAAGGGGAAAATCCAAAAGATGTTTCATAAAATCAACAAAGACCACTTAGAAGTAAAACTGAGGGGCGCCTGCGTGGCTCAGTCAGTTAAGTGTCTGACTTTGGCTCAGGTCGTGATCTCGCAGTTTGAGAGTTCAAGCCCCTCTGTGCTGTCAGCACAGAGCCTGGAGCCTGCTTTGGATTCCATGTCTCCCTCTCTCTCTGCCCCTCCCCCACTTATGCTCTGTCTCTAAGTCTCTCTCAAAAATAAACATTAAAAAAAATTTTTTAAAGAAAGAAAACTGAGAAGAAGCGCCTAGTTGGCTCAGTTGGTTAAGCGTCTGACTCTTGATTTCAGCTCAGGTCATGATTTCACAGTTCATGGGTCTGAGCCCCACGTTGGGCTCTGCACTGGCAGCATGGGGCCTGCTTGGGATTCTCTCTCTCCCTCTCTCTCTGCCCCTCCTCTGCTCATGTTCTCACTCTCTCTAAAATAAATAAACATTTTTTTTTTTTAAAAAAGAAGTAAAACTGAGAAGGCTTACTAAAGAAATAAAAACATCAGCTCTGAGAATATCATTTTCTTTTCAAATAAGCATCAGGAAAATATTACTAAAATATATTTATGCTTCTTTTCCCAATAAATTTGTAACTTCAATGCAACTCCTATGAAGTAGACCACATTCAAACTAACCTTCAAATTCAGAATGTGATCCATTAATACAAAACATCTCGGCTGCTTCAAAGAAAGATCAACAGGTCCTCCTCTTTGCTGAGGATCCCAATTCAGCATCAACTGAAGCCAGTTTTCCATGGGTTCTACTATTAAACTAGAAAGCATACAAAAATAGGGTGAAAATCTTTATGTTCCAATTTTCCTTTAGTATTATAAAAAAGGTAATTATATAGGTTTCCCATGTCCTTTCTCATTACTCATCTGTGCCATTTGGCATCTTACTTTCAAGTAATTCATGAAACGACAAACTTTTTTTCCATAAAAAACAATCCCAAACCTACATATGTAAGTACTAGCGACTTCAATAGGTGCGCCCAGTTACATTCTCCAAGGAACTCCTTTACTTCAGCATCCCAGAAGTCTTCGTAAAGCAGGAGTTCTTGTTCCCACCAGACCTGTGTTGTCCAATATTATAGCTTCTAGTCACAGGTAGCTATTTGCACTTATACTCACGTTAATTAAAATGAAATAAAATTTAAAATTGAGTCCTGTCACACTACAACCTTTCAAGTGCTCTACAGCCTCATGTGGCTATCACAGATATAAAACTTACTCATCATCACAGAAAGTTCTACTGCTCAATACTACTTGAAACAGACAACAACTCTACTGTTCTTTTATAACCCCAAAGAAACAGAGGTGAACTTCCTCAACTACAATATACTTACCTACAAAGGCTATTTGGTTGAGGTAAATGGCTACTAAACCGAACTTCTCCTGTCATCTCTTCACATGCAAATATACACTTTGGATCCTTCTTCTTAATCTTCTCATGCCTATAATACAGGTTACCTCATTGACAACTGATTCTCACAAACATTCTAAGAGTTTTTGCCATGTAATTTTATTCAATTATGGATTTAAAAGGCAACTGCACAATATAAAGAGGGATAGAAGGGGGAAAAAGCATGTAACTGAAAATTTCCATTCCCATAAAGCACACCAAAGTTCTCTCCCATTCCTTACCAGGTAAATGGCTGCAGATGATGCAAAAAGGGCCTATATCCAGCAATACATTCAAACACCATGGTCCCAAAGCTCCAATAATCAACAGTAGCTGTATAAGGCTTATTCTCAAAGAGCTCTGGGGCCTTAAAAAGGAAAAAAAATGCTTTAAATGTAAACACTATAAGAGAAAAGCTACTTTATTTTTGACCTACTATATTGATGACCTTCAGAAATAAGAACATGAATCCAATACACTTAAATTCAGAAAAACAATACATGTCTCACCAAATATTGCAGTGTTCCCACAAAAGATGTACACAGACTTCCTTGATCAACATCTTTGGCATATCCCAGATCAATTATTTTATGCATAATCTGCAATATAATAAGTATTAAATGATTGAGAGATTTGAAAGGAAAAGGCAACAGTGTCCTTATGAGGCTCTGGAGAGGGTGGTGAGGAAGAGCTTGGGCTCTGGAATATGACAAACATATTTTGAGCCTGAGCTCCACTACTTTTGTGATCTTCATCATTACTTAACTTCTCTCATTGTATTTAGTTTCCTAAATAAAGGTATAACCAACAATCCTTACTTCACAAGAATTGTTATTAGGATTCAATGAAATAATTAAAAAAGAAGAATTTAACACAATGTCTAATACATGGTAAAATTAAGTACAGACTGGCTATTAATATTTATTTTGGTATATTCAGAATAAACTTGATCCATTAACCCAGAAGGCAAAGGTAAGGATGACTTCCAAACTTGAAAAAACATCATACCACTGAGTGAGTAAAGACCTATCTAACTTCAAGAATATCCTGAAGTCTTTGGATACAAAACAAGCAGAAATGGTTGGTTGCCACGCTTACATGAAAGGCTCCTAAAAGAAGCAGCGCCATTAAGGTTTCATCACCTCCAACTGACCACCATGTATTATTAAGTAAAGACCATACAACCCAATTCAAGGTTCAGACTCTTGGCTTTACATCTTGATTAGAATGGAACCTGGGTGGTAGCTGCAGAAAGACTGTTCAAATTATTCTAATAAATACAAGTATTCTAGGAGTCAATCACAATTTCTGGATCTTCTCATGATGAGTCATTTAAGAATCTGACAAATCAAAGTTTAGAATTTTACTTAAATACAGAACTCAGGACTTTTGAGGAGGAGAATGAATTTGTTCTTTCTTAAATAAGAAAGTTAAGTAAGCATACTTTTTTCCCTTTAAAGTAAAGCAAATCCAGGATGCGTGCTTGTTGGATGTTCTATGTAACGGATTAACAAATTATTTTTTGCTCATTATCTATTATCTCTACTAGATACCCGGTTAGAAAACAGAAGTAAGCAAGATAGGTGAAATTCCTTCTCTAATGGAGCCACTGTGTTAGCAGAGGAGACAAACAACTAAACACAAAACCACAGTTCAGTGTTGTGAGGGCTGGAATAGAAAAAGTATAAAATGTTATGGAAAGGCACAGACTTCAAAGACTACACCAAGGAGACTGTATTCAATTGGCATGTAATATTTCTTCAGGTTTCACCTACCTTTCCACCAACATCCTGAAGAACTATGTTTTCAGGTTTTAGATCACGATGTATAATTTTGTTTTCATGCAAATATCGGATCCCAGACCCTAAATAAAGTTTAAAATGTATTTTGAGGTAACAGACACACTGAATTAAAAATAAATTCATCTCAGGGCACCTGGGTGGCTCAGTCAGTTAAGTGTCCAACTCTTGATTTCAGCTCAGGTCATGATCTCACAGTCACAAGATCGAGCCCTGCCTTGTGCTCCATGCTGGGTGTGGAGCCTGCTTAAGATTCTCTCTCTCCCTCTGCCCCTCCCCTACTTCACAAGCTCTTTGTCTCATAAATGAATAAATAAATAATCTCACATTTTGTACAGATCTGCTCTGACACTCAAACTTTACAAAGTTTTTTTGTTTTTTTTTTTAAGTAACCTCTACACCCAACATGGGTCTTAATCTTATGTATCTGAGATCAAGAGTCATATGATCCTCTGACTGAGCCAGCCAGGCACCCATCTGAAGCTCAAATTTACACGGACCATCATAGCTATATGATTAATGATATTATAGCAGTTAACATTCTCTCGGCAGAAAAATCAAGAACATTAAACAAATACTGTAGAATTATATATGTCCTCCTTTATGAGAATGAACATTAAAAAATGGAACAAAGAATTGAGAAAATCCTTACTGATCGATTGAGAAAATCCCTCCAGTTTTCCCTCCCACCTAAATCACCCTCTTAAACTAGACTTGGTCTCCATGACCTAGGGAAAGAGGCAAAATCAAAATATATAGAGAAACATATTCTTGGCTTCTGAGCTTCTTCCAAGGGCCTAAATGCAGGTAATTTTAGGGATTTTTCAGGAACAATTCTGATTAAAAAGAGATTTCATCCTAAGAGTTGACTTGAAAACCTACAACCATGAGATGCAATGCCATTAGTAAATAAAATCACTATATTAAGCAGAGAGGTAGGGAGAGTAAAATTGAATGAGGTCATTTCACACTATTTTTTATCTGTAATTGGAAAAACTATTAGTCAAAATGGACTCCTAGCAAAAAACAAAAATAATAAAAATATCCTAGTTTTAGCATCAACAGCAACAGCTAACTTTTTCTTATTTCTTATAAATGGTAAAAATGTATGCTTTGTACAGTACATCAGAAATTCTCTTTAACTGTCAATATATAGAACCTTTTATAAACCAAAGGGACATTAAATTATGATGGTACTTTCAAATTAATTACATACCTATATCACTCAGTAAAGAAAGTATCTGGCTTTCTTTAAGTCCACAGCAATTTTCTGGTTTGTTGAGTAGCTGAAGAAAAAAAAAAGTCTAAAAGTGTATAATGTCAATATAGCTGGTCAGTAGTAGCAACACATTAGTCACTACACTTTAAGAGAATATTCAATTAAGTTGTAATTAATAAAATATAAGAGGGAAAAAGTTGCCAAAACCATACTGAGGACTTTATGATAAGACTTAAATAAGTAAAGATAAAGAAAGAAATTATCTGAAACTGAAAAAGGCTGAAATAAAAAACCTCACATACATAAAAGTAGCTATAGGGCAGATTTCAAATGAGATGAGAAAGATTTGCAATAGAAAAAACTTATTTGTTTTTGAAAACAACTTCTTTATAAACACCTTAGTCACTGATATTTTGGTCTTACGCCATCAATCCAGTCCCAACCTACAAACACCACCACATACAAAACAAATGCATGTTCTAAATCGGGGGTTAGCAAATGTTCCCAGTAAAGGGCCATTCAGTAAATACTTTAAGCTTTGCGGGCCATACAATCTCTGTCACAACTACTCAACTCTGATGGTATAGTAAGGAAGCAGCCATAAATACAGGTAACAGGCCACCGTTTTCTGACCTTATTCTAGATTATCATATTAAATATGACCCAAACGTTGCTAAGGTTCATGATTTACTATCTTATCATCTTAAACATCCATACTACCTTCCGGAGATCTCCACCAGAACAGTATTCCATTGCTAGAAGAGGAACATCATTAATTAAAAAATTCAATTCTTCAGGTACATCACAGGCCTTTACAACATTGGCATGGTTTAACCTAACAAGAAGGAGAAAACATTATAATTAAAAAGCTTTTTCTAATGAAAAGGGACTGGATTTGAAATGGCAGTTAATTGGGGGGAAGGAGGGGAAGAAAAGCTGGCATCATTTACAATAATAATGCCATTATCAACTTTATATAAATTAACTCATTTACTTATCAAAATAGTCCTACTATAGGTAGATTTATTAATAGTCTCATCACACAGGAGAAAGCAGAAGCACAAATTGGTTAAGTAATATAGGACCACACAGCAAGGAGGTGGTCAAGTAAGGATTTGAATGTGGTGGTATGACTCCAAAGCCTGTATCATACTGGTTCTCCCATAATCACTTACGATGTCACCTTGGGATAATATATTAAAATTATGTCATGTTTCCTTCTAGTTTCAATTGTACATAAATATATTTTAAAATAGATGTTAAAGCTCACTATATACTGTTTTCTAACACCTTTTTTTTTTTTTAAACTTAACAATATACCATCCCAGGCATTATCATCATCATCATCATCATCATCATCATCATGCAATGGACCTCAAAATTGTAAAACATTACCAGGTCCTAGGGCTCTAAGGAAACAGACTCTTCATGTGTAGAGCCTGAGAATTTCTATTGTTAGCAAAGTTTCCTGGTCATTGTACCAGACATTGTGCAATTTTGAGTACCATTAAAGTGAACTGAGAAAAGACACTGGAGTCAGAAAGTACTTATTTCAAATCCAGACTCCATTAGCTACCAGTTGCATGACTCTATGGGCTTCAACCTCTTCATCTATAAAATCAGGATAATACCTAAATACAGAGGAAGTTCCTGTGTAGAAGGATTTACAAAGCATTTAGCATACTGCTTGTGCAGGTTTTAAAACATGTCCACTTCTCCTCCCCTTGAGTGTAGGCTGTACTTGGTGACTCATTTCTAACAAATAGAATGTGGTAGAAAAGATGTTACTTCTGAGGAAAGATCATAAAAGATGTGCACTTTCACCCTGCTCTCTCTCTCAGATCACTCACTTTGGGGGAAGCTAGCTGCCATGTCATGCAAATATCCAAGCTTCCCTACATAGAGGCCCATATGATGAGCAACTGATACCTCTAGCCAAAACCCATATAAATGAGTGTGGAAGTGGATACTCCAGCTCTACTCAAGCCTTTGGATGACTGCAGCTCCATTCAACATTTTGGGATTTTTCAGAAGGGATGTCCTCACTCAGAACCACTAAGCTAAGTCACTCACAAATTCCTAAACCACTGTGAGACACTAAATGTTTGTCTTTTTTTTTTTTAATTTATTTAAGTAATCTCTATACTCCAAGTGGGGTTTGAACTCATAACCCCGATATCAAGAGTCACATGTTCTTCCAACTGAGCCAGCCAGGCACCCCTAAATGTTTGTCTTTTTTTTACTTTTAATGTGCCTTAATTTATCTAAAAAATTTTTTTAATGTTTGTTTATTTTTGAGAGAGAGAGAGAGAGAGAGCGACAGAGTGTAAGTGGGAGAGAGGCAGAGAGAGATGGAGACACAGAATACGAAAAAGGTTCCAGGCTCTGAGCTGTCAGCAAAGAGCCTGACGTGGAACTCGAACTCATGAACCACAAGATCATGACCTCAGCCAAAGCTGCTTAACGAACTGAACCACCCAGGCATCCCACTGTTTGTCATTTTAAGCCACTAAGTTTTGGGATAATTGTGCACAAAGTAATAGATACACTATTCAACAAAAGTAAAGACAGTAGTGATATATTTAACTAGAAAGTATAATATATGAACACTGCCCAATATTCAGAAGAAAAATATTCTGCCCTCAGACAGTGGAGTCTGATAATACCTAGCTGACTTAAAACTAAATCTACTTAATCATAATGTGATGGTATTATTTGAAATAGAACATATATATGTATTTGATAAAAAGGAAAAAATATGTTCCCAAAAAGATCCTGAGAAGAACATATTCCTACCCTCCTTCCCTATGACGACATCTGGCTGGGCTGCAGAACTGGGGAAATAGAAGTCATCAAATACACTTACTTCTTCATGATCTGGATTTCATGGCACCACCGTTCTCTGTTTTTGGTACTTAGCTCTACGCGACATGACTTAATTGCTATTTTGACATCAAGTTCCTGCCAAGATAGAAAATCAACAGAAAAAAATATATTAATTAGTTCTTCTGCAGATTTACTTGCCATCAAAGAAATCTGGAGAAACAAAATTCTTTAGCTTTACTAATTAAACAGATTTAACTACAGTTCTCTTGAGTCAATACTTTTGTTAGGTAAACCCTGAGTCAATTAAACCAATGCTTTAAAACTGACCACCCCAGCCTCCATAGTATGAAAAACTGCAGCAAACATCATATTCAATAGGAAAAAACTGAGAGCTTTTCCCCTAAGGTCAGGAACAAGACAAGAATGTCCACTCTCACCACTTTTATTTAACACAGTCCTAGCCATAGTAATCAGACCACAAAAATAAAGTAAAACTTTTACTATTTGCAGATGACATGATATTGTACACAGGAAACCCTAAAGACTCCACAAAAAACTACTAGAGCTGATGAATGAACTCAGTAAAGTCACAGGATATAAAACCAAAACTCAGAAATCTGTTGCATTTCCATACACTAATACGGAAGTAGCAGAAAGAGAAATTAAGAAAACAATCCCATTTAGGGGCCGCTGGGTGGCTCAGATGGTTAAGCATCTGACTTTGGCTCAAGTCATGATCTCACAGTTCATGAATTCGAGCCCCACGTTGGGCTCTGTGCCGATAGCCCAGAGCCTGGAGCCTGCTTTGACTCTGACTCCCTCTCTCTCTCTACCTCTCTCCTGCTCATGCTCTGTCTCTGTCTCTCAAAAAATAAAATTAAATTCAAAAAAATTGAAAAAAAGAAAACAATCCCGTTTACAACTACACCAAAAATAATAAAATACCTAGGACTAAACATAACCAAAGAGGTGAAAGATCTGTACTCCAAAAACTATAAAACACTGATGAAAGAAATTAAAGACGACACAAGGAAATTGAAAGACATTCCATACTCATTCATTGGAAGAACAAATATTGTTAAAATGTCTATACTACACAAAGCAATCTACAGACTTAAAGCAATCAATATCAAAGTTACCAACAGCATTTTCATAGAACTAAAACAAATAATCCTAAAAATTGTACAGAACCACAAAAGACTCTGAATAGCCAAAGCAATCTTGAAAAATAAAACTAAAACTGAAGGTGTCACACACCCAGATTTCAAGCTATATGCAAAGCTGTAGTGATCAAAATAGAATGCTATTGGCACAAAAATAGATACATAGATCAATGGAATGAATAGAGAGCCCAGAAATAAACCCACGATTATATGCTCAATTAATCTATGACAAAAGAGGCAAGAATATGCAATGGGAAAAAGAGTCTCTTCAACAAATGGTGTTGGGAAAACTGGACAGTTACATCCAGAAAAATGAAACTGGGCCACTTTCTTACACCATAAACAAAAAGAAACTCAAAATGGATTATATATAAACTTGATATCTAAAACCATAAAAATCCTAAAAGAGAACACAGGCAGTACTTTCTCTAACATCAGCCACAGCAACGTTTTTCTGGATATGTCCTCTAAGGAAAAGGAAATCAAAGAAAAAATAAACTATTAGGACTACATCAAAATTAAGTTTCTGCACAGCAAAGGAAACAATCAACAAAACTAAAAGGCAACCTATTGAATGAGAGAAGATATTTACAAATGACATATCTGATAATTTCTTAGATCCAAAATATGTAAAAACTGATGCAATTTAACACACAAAAATCAAATAATCCAATTAAAAAATAAGCAGAAGACACGATCAGACAGTTCTCCAAAGAAGAAACATAGATGGCCTATAATAGATATGTGAAAAGGTGCTCAACATCACTCATTATCAGGGAAATGCAAATCAAAACTACAATGAGATATCATCTCATACCTGTCAGGATGAAAAACACAAGAAACAACAAGTATTGGCAAGGATATGAAGAAAAACCTCATGCACTATTAGTGGGAATGCAAACTCATGTAGCCACTGTGGAAAATAGTATAGAGTTACCTCAAAAAGTTAATAGAAATACCCTATGAAGTAATTCCACTACGGGTATTTACTCAAAAAAAAAAAAAACCACTAATTCAAAGGGATACAGGCACCCTTATGTTTACTACAGCATTATTTACAATAGCCAAATTATGGAAGCAGCCCAAATGTCTATCAATAGGTAAATGGAAAAAAAAGATGTGGTACAGAATGGCAAATTATTCAGCCATAAAAAGGAATGAAATCTTGCCATTTTCAACCACATAGATGGAGCTAGAGAGTATAATACTAAATGAAATATCAGAGATAGGCAAATACTGTATGATTTCACTCATATATGGAATTTAAGAAACAAAACAAACAAGAAACAGACTCTTAACTATAGAGAACAAATTTATGGTTACCAGAATGGGAGGTGGATGAGGGGATGGGTAGAATAGGTGATGAGGACTAAGGAGTACACATCACAGTGAGCACTGAAAAATGTAAAGAATTGTTGGATCACTATAATGTACACCTGACACTAATATAACACAGTATGTTAATTATACTGAAATTAAAATAAAAAACATAATAAAAACATTTTTAAAAGAGAGGGGAAAAAATCATAACAGGTCAAATACTCAAGAAGATTTGACAGACATATATATTTTTTTCTCTCAGAGGAAAAAAAAGTCCTCGTGTATTAACATATTAAGAGTTGAAGATTTTTTTTAAGTTTTAAAAAATTTTTTATGTCTTTTATTTATTTTTGAGAGACAGTGCAAGCAGGGGAGGGTCAGAGAGAGAAGGAGACACAGAATCTGAAGCAGGCTCTAGGCTCTGAGCTAGCCATCAGCACAGAGCCTGACGCGGGGCTCGAACCCACAAACTGTGAGATCATGACCTGAGCTGAAGCTGGACGCTCAACAGACTGAGCTATCCAGGCACCCCTAGAGTTGAAGATTTTAATAATAATTAAGTGAACGCTTCTTTATAGAATGAACCCAAATCTCTTTCACTTGTTTCAGTGATTTAAGAAAAAGTCACACCTGTCACCAAGGTACTTAAGGAACTAATAATTTTTGTTTAGAAATACTCAGAAAAGCTACAAGTTATGAAAAGTGAGACTCTGAGGTCCTAAGTTGGCTTGAGAAGAAAAAAAATCAAACAATCAATCAAACTTCAAACACATCAAAGCATACAAGCAAAAAGTGACTGATCCCATCACAGTTCTCTCTCTAGATCACGGTCTCCTCTCTTGAATACTGAGAACAAACTGAGTGCTGATGGGGGAGGGGAAGTAGGGAAAGGGAGTGATGGGTATGGAAGAGACCACTCACTTGTCAGTATGAGCTCTGGGGGTTACATGAAAACCAACTTGACAATAAACTATAAAAGAAAAAAAGAACACTGTGTCCTATATACAGCTATAAAAATACAAAGCCCTCTCCCCAACAAACTACTTTGCGGGCTTAGTCAAAACAGCTAACAAGGGCCCCAGCCTTCTGTACAACTGGAATGAAGAGGATAATTCAGGGCTACCTGGCCTTACCAGCAAGAAATAGCTTCAATATGACCAACCTAACAAAAAACACTCCAAAATTTGTTCCTAATCTTTACCTTCCAAATGGCATTTAAAAAATCTTAACAATGGTTACACTTCTGTTTCTATAACTATAAAACGAACCTAATTGCTCTTGTTTTGACCTAGTAATTTAGCCAATTCTGACTGAAATTAAGCTCAACCTGATGCAGATTATAGGAAACAGCCAGACGTCATCACATTCTGGCAACAGTAAAAATGCAGCCCAGGAATAGCAGTCCGGACCAAACAGGAGGGAAAAAATATAGTATATGGATGAGGAAACAAGATATAAGTCGTATGGGATATTCTAAATGGGAGCAGAGGGACGGTGAGGGGAAGAAGCGAGAGATAAGACAGTCCATATACACAGAAAGAAGAGAGGAATTAGGACACAATACAATCTAGCCTAACTACAGTCCTCACTCCCTTCAATCTTTCTTTTGTTTTGAGCTGGTACCTGGCTCTCGCTGGGTCCCATGCAAGCTTTTACCACCACGGAGACAGTGTGGTACAACCATGTACAACATTAAGCCCTTAAACATGGGAATATTCCAGAGACAGATAGTGGCGACTTGCACAACAATGTGAATGTATGTAATGCCACAGAACTGTACACTTAAAAATGGTAAAAATGGTTAATGTTATGTCTACTTTACCACAATAAAAAGTTGGAAAATACGAAGTTAAATTAGTTTCTTTACTAAAATACTTCCCAGAGCTTTTAAGACGCGACGGTGGATTATAATTCTCCAAATGAAACAATAGTACATGCAGCATTTACCCAATGTATTTGACCATAGTATCCTTTTTTCAAAACATTTCACAGGATTAGTTTTTCGAAGTACACTTTGAGAAGTGCTACTCTGTTCCTTAGGAAGAATTTTTTGGTTATTTTTGCCATGTTTCCACATAACTTGACAAATACCTTTGTTATATAGGTTACCACATTGTACTTGAGTGTTTCTGTGTTTGCCTCTCCCACTAGACTTGAAATCTGCTTAAGGGCAGAAAATACTACCTTTGTTGACTTGGGTACCATCAGCATCCAGCATAATAATCAGATAAACCATTTCACATCCTTTTCTCTTCCTCATTGTGATTTAAGAGGATGTAGATAAAATACTGAGATGTGGCTTCCACTAAAACCCAAGGATCTTGAAAGCTGTTATGGGCAAATTCTAAGCCTGGCTTGGAAAAGCAATGATGCTGTTAGGACAGGGGATTTCTTCTCTTTTCACTACAGGCCCTGTCATCAAATGTCCCAGTTTGGGGGAAGGGCCAGTCTAGACACTTGGAAAGTAACTGAGAGATTTCTAAGATTCTAGAGGAGCCCAAATCTCTTCCATTTAAAATTAATGAATTTTAGGGGCCTCTGGGTGGCTCAGTTGGTTAAGCATCTGATTGTTGGTTTCAGCTCAGGTCATAATCTCACAGTTCATGAGTTCAAGCCCCAGGTCGGGTTCTGTGCTGGCAGTGCAGAGCCAGCTTGGGATCCTCTCTGCCCCTCTCTCTGCCCCTCCCCTGCTTGCTCTCATGCTCTCTCTCTCTCTCAAAATAAATAAATAAACTTAAACAAAGTAATGAACTCCATAAACACTCCCATCTCCCCTACCTCCAAAAATATATTACGGGCCCTCTACCCACACCCCTAACTCCTTAAAACAGCAAATCTTCAATTCATGTCTCCATTCACAGGCCGACTGCAAACATTTCAATAATATTTCAACTGCTCATCCTGTCCTATGTTTTTCATTCATATTTTCCTTTTACAAACAAAAACTTCATTTAAAAAAACAGGAACATCATTAAAAAAATTTTTTTTAATGTTTATTTTTGAGAGACAGAGAGAGCGTGAGCAGGGGAAGGGCAGAGAGAAAAGGAGACACAGACTCTGAAGCAGGTTCCAGGCTCTGAGCTGTCAGCACAGAGCCTGACGCTGGGCTTGAACCCACGAACTGCAAGATCATGACCTGAGCCGAAGTCGCCGCTTAACGGACTGAGCCACCCAGGTGCCCAGGAACATCACTTTCATTTTTTAAGGTCAACTAATAATGGTTAAGATGATAATAGCAACCACAGAGCAGCAGCAGGAGCTAACATTTAACAGCTTATCTTAGGCCAGGTTCTGTACTTAGTTTTACACATATTATTACCTTATTTAACTCTCAAACAGACCCAGGATGTATATAATTATTGTAACCATTTTACAGATGACAAAACAAAGGCTATACTGCAAGGATAATTACTCAAGGGCCTGTATCTGTAAAAGGTTTACATGTTATCAGGAGAGCATGACTCTCCTCAAAGGGCAATGTGTAAGGTGGTGGGGATGTGCAATAGTTCATTTTTCTGGAGAAAGGGTTCACAGCTTTTATAGGTATGTCGAAAGATGCATAGCTCAAACATGAGTATTAACTGCTGCTACAATGGTTAAACATTTACAACTCAATCACAACAAAATTCCTGAGCCTGATGTTACCTGTCTTCCACCGACTAGACCACCTCGCACCCAATCTACTCCCTTCTCTTAGGAAGCCATGACCATTTCACCAGCTGATCGTCACACTGTTCCCTACCCAGAGGGCATCCTCAAATCTGAAGTCTATCCCATGCTTCCAGAAGCTTAACTGTGGACCCACCAGGAAACCTTCCTTGTCTACTCCAAATCCCTACAGATATCACGTAATCTCCAAACACACACACACGCATTCGAACAGACCACCCCCTTCCTCACCCATTCGTGCTCACAGTACACACCCTTATGTGCATCTGCCTCGCACACCCCGGCACTCTCTACATTCAGAGACACACATACGCACCGTCACACCCAGTAAACAACTTGTCACATCTTGACATTCATACCAAAAGTTCCCCCTCAGACCTCTATCTCACCACACGGACCCAGGACCTCAGATACAACCTCGGACTCAGTCACCAGACTCACAAGCACAATATCACACACTCACTCACTCACACAGGCTCACCGGACCACAGAACTGCCCAAAGGCTCACCGACCATCTCTCACGTACTGACAGTCACCGGGTTCCAAAGACGCCCTGACAAACACCCACCGCCGCTCCCTCTCGCGCCCCACCTCACCCGATGCTGGTACAGGCAGACATTCCCGAAGCCGCCGGTGCCCAGCCGCTCGCGCATCTCCCAGGGCCCGCCCGCACCCGGCCGCAGCCCCGGGGGCCGCTCCATGGGGCGGGAGGACAAGCGGCCTCAGGTTCCGCCACTGTTCCGAGGCCGGTTCCGGGCCGACGAGGCTCGCGCGTCTGTCTTCTCGCGAGAAGTATGCGTCATTTCCGGTAACGGCCGCAGGAATAGCTCTACCCCAGCTTCTCCCGGAGGCTGACCGGCTCGCGAAAGGCTAGAGGGAGTGCGAGGGCGTACTCAGTCCGCTAGGTCCTCTGAGCATTTTCCTGGCCGAAAAAGCCCATATGTTTTCCCAGTCTTCAAAACTATAAGCTGTCCAATCCTTTCAAGTCACTTTCTAAACTTCACATGGTCTCCACCCCGTCTACATTTCACTTTTCTTCAAACCTCTGCCATCTATTCAACTCCACCACCCACCGAACTGGCGTGGGCAAAAGACACCAATGAATCCAAATATTGCAGAATCCGAAAAACTAGAAAGAATCCTGCACTAGCAGGCCCACTGATGCATTACATTTTACAGTCCTTTTGTTTTTTAATGATTAATCATCTGCCATAGACAAGTTGGGCTCAGCTTTTTTGTACACGTGTTCCAGGAAATCTCGGAAGACAAGGATGTGACGCTGTTGTGGAGTAAGGCCTCACAGAACTTGCAGTCGAGCAGTGTATCATTTATGGGTTTGCCAGTGCCGTAGTTCCTCATTGCGGGACTGTTTCTGATGCGTGATGCAGGGTTTCAGAGGCCGGCTTCAGGAATGCTATTGGTGCAACAAGTATAGAAGGTGCCGTAGCATAGAAGAACCAGCTTTCCATTTTCACCGAGTTGGTCCTATGCCTCAGGCTCACAGAACTTGGGAGATAGTCAATCACTCCAAGTATAATAATCAGGATGGAATCGAATCCAGTTCTCTGAAGAAATATATCAGTTGCATTAAGCGGTCATTTGAACCCCTTTGAGATCCTGTGCGCTTGGACCATCGATTGCACAGCCCCACATGTGACCTCAGTACTTATATTCTGATGAACACTTTGTGACCCATAGTTGTGTTACAACGGATGTCATATCCTGAGATGCATAAAATTGGATACACCACACCAGTGTTGCTGGCTGCTCTGAAAGCACTGAACTGGTTTCTAGCAGAGCATATGAGTCTATTAAGTCAGAATACTTGAATAGTTCAACCCTAATGTTGGGCACTGCGCGGCATCATGCTATTTATAGGTGGTAGCAGATTCTAGGGGCCCACATGTGCTTAGCTGCCATGGAATTGGAGTATCAGACATGGAGATGACAGCAACTGGTACTTCCCAAACGTGGAGTTGGGCAGACTGCACAGATGATTGTAGTACCAATCGCCCCTAACAGTGCAAAGCTCTGTCTGCAAGGTATACTGCAAGCTGGCATGAGAGTGTGTCTGATCTGCATTGGTTAGGCCAAATTCTCAGAACACTCACTTGGAAAAGCTAGGGAGGGACACTGAGGACCTGCGGATACTGATGAGTGGCTGACCCCGAGGTAGCCATATTTGCAGGAACCAGATTGTTTCCCATAGTTCACTCTTTGAACATCCCCATTCTCAGGGGTGCTGCATAGCTTGTTTTTAAATCCTGGGACGGTTAACATCAGGCTTCACAATTTTCCAAGTTTGAGAGTCTGTTTTTTCATGTGTAAAATAGAGATAATACTTACCTCATAGATACTTTGTGAGGATTAAGTGAAACACTGTCTGGGCCGTAAGTGCCCAATATAAAGGAACAATTATTTTTCTTTTGGCTTCCAAGACATAGCATTCTCCTGTGATCTTTCCCTCCCCCTTCTCTATGTACTTGTGAATCACTCCATTTCCAAGGACCCCTTAAATATGGATACTTCTTAGGAGTCATCTTCAGCTCAGGACTATATTCACCCTATCTTATTTTCATCCATTCTCATTATTTTAGCTATGGCCCATACCCTGATGATCCCCAAAGCGCTATCACTGACCCAGCTTTCCATGCATTTAGAACTGCCTAACAGCATACTACAACTCAACATATCCAAAGCAGAACTCATCATCTTTTCTTAAAATCTGCCCCTTCTCTTCCCAGTTAGACTGTAAACTCCAATAACACGGACCATGTTGGGACATGGCCATACTCCTGGAACGTACAAAAATACCTGAGACATAAAAGTTCAGTATTTGCTAAAGGGCTGAAAGAACTCCTTTATATCAATAAAATGAATAGTTAATTGACTATAATAATGCTGTAAGAGAATGAATGCTGTAAGAGAAAAATGGCAAAGGCTTTGGGTCCTTCTTCGCCCTTGACTGTTCAGGGGAGACGCCACCTGTGAGATCCTGGAATAACAGCTGGGCCTAAAGCCCCAGACCATATCACTCACACACACACACACACACACACACACACACACACACACACACAACATCATCTCAGTGGTACAGGTAATATGAACATAATTCCCAACCATGGAAAAGCATTCAGTTTTATTTGACAGTTTAAATGGTTTTGAAAATGCTGATTAACATAAGTTGTACTTGGAGCAGGATGACAAACATGCTTATTTTAACACAGGATTTTCTTCCTAGAAATTATTTCAAAAAAATATTCAATCTTGGGCCTCTTGCTGCAGGCAGGTTCCATGGGAATGCACAAAAAAGAGGCAGAGAAACAGTCCCCATGGGAGACTGTAATTTCTTTAAAAAACAGGCTACTACTACTTCCTGTCAAGTTCATAAAGTGCCTTTTCCCTTTGTTTAGTCATCCAGAGTAAAGTCAAAGGGCTCAAAGTCTTTCCGGAAGCGGCGAGCCAGCATCTCTTCCTCTTCCTTGGTGACCTGACATTGCCTCCAGTCAGACTTGTCAGGAATATTAAGGATGGCTTCACTGGCCAGTACCTCCCTGCAGAAATAAGTAAAAATAGACAGTATTAGCCTAAAGCCCCCTCCTCTATTTTTCTTCAGCTAGAGAGCTCTCTTCAGCATAACCCAAGGAATGTATGCAAATTCTTCTTTGTTCAGACCATTTTCTCTTGCCCTGAGGACCATCTCTGCTATTCTATCAAAATCATATTCATCTTAAGTGACCAGCTCAGGTCCTACCTCTTTCCTAAACCTTCAAACCTTACTTACTTCTCTCTCTTTTGAACAGTTTGGAACTACATTATTGGCAACAGTACAAAGAAGGCAGGCCCTGGTGTCAGAAAGATTAGAGGCTTAATTCCACCCCTAGCTCAACCACTTGCTGTCTCTGACTTGAATGGATTACTTCATTGCTGAATCTTGATTTCCTCACCTATGAAATGCAAAATAAAGTTTTGTGAGTTATGAAGATAACACAATCCAGGCACCAAACTAGTTGTGACTACATCTTGTCTCAAACTCCCGTTTTGTCATCCCAATTAGACCATGAGTTTGCTGAGGGCATGGTGCAGATCAGGCCTAGTATCCTCTATCTCACTGACTTTCTGCCTCTCCTATAGGACTCAGGCATACATAGGCACAACAGCACAGGCTCGATGTGAACAAAACAACTTATCATGGCACTCAGGGCTAAGGAATAACTATATACTAACACATACACTTATATACAGGCTACCTTCTAATTGTCACTACTTTAGATTTTTATTTTTACTCATTTTGATATATTAGAAATAACTCTATTGGGGGTATATGGCTAGTCTACCTCAGTTATTAGAGTATGTGATACTTGATCTCAGGGTTATGAGTTTGAGCCCCACATTGAATGCAGAGATTTAAAAAAATAAAATCTCTTTTTCTAAACATAATTCAGTAGCTATGATTTGTTTTTTAATTGTTTATTTATTTTTGAGAGAGGGAGAAAGAGGGCAAGTGGGGAAGGAGCAAAGAGAGAGGGAGACATAGGATCCAAAGTGGCCTCTGTGCCAACAGCAGAGAGCCTGATAGAAGGCTTGAACTTATGAACCATGAGATCCTGACCTGAGTTGAAATCAAGAGTCAGATGCTTAATCAACTGAGCCACCCCAGTGCCCCCGCAAAATAAAATCTTTAGGAGCATCTGAGTGGCTCAGTCAAGTGTCCAACTTTAGCTCAGAAGAGCCAAAACAAATCACATGAGTCTTCTAAAAGTTACGGGATCTGTGCTCAAGTTCTAGCTCCCTGGGCAAACTGGAGCCTACTTTTCATCTATAAAATGAAGACAGAACCACCTTTCTTTTTTAATTAAAAAAAAAATTTTTTTAATGTTTTTAAATTTATTTTTGAGAGACAGAGACAGCGCGAGCAGGGGAGGGTCAGAGAGAAGGAGATACAGAATCCGAAGCAGGCTTCAGGCTCTGAGCTAGTGGTCAGCAGAGAGCCCGACGTGGGGCTTGAACCCATGAATCATGAGTTCATGACCTGACCTGAGCCAAAGCCAGACGCTTAACCGACTGAGCCACCCAGGCACCCCTCCTTTTTTTTTTTAATTTTTCTTTTTATGTTTTTAGAATCACCTTTCTTGTACAGTGGGAAGAAAAATGTCTTTTCAAGTACTTAGTTAACTATAAAATGCTCTATAACTGTATATTGGTATTTTGAAATACCAATGTATTTCAAATGTCAATGTTGAAAATAGTCAATGTTGAAAAGACAACAAACTATCCTGAGCACAAAATCATTCAGAAAGGCTTATGTGCCTGTGTGTATCTGCAGTTATGTGCCTATGGCATCAGTGTCTACATCTGCATCTGTTGCTAAGGCAACAACAAAAGATAATGTCAGATGTTTGAAGTCCCTAATCACACCTACTCTCACTTATCAATTATCTATTTGAAAATGTAGATAACTACATTTCCTGGACTTATCCAATGGTAGCAATCTCTTGGAGGCTTCCCAAATTAGTCCTAAAAGGGTTCAAAATTGATTCAAAGCTCAATTCTTTTTTTTTTTTTTTTTAAAGGGGGGCGGCAGAGGGAGAGAACCTCAAGCATGTTCCACACCCACCAAAGAAGCCTACACGGGGCTTGATCTCATGACCATGAGATCATGTCCTGAGCCAATATCAAGAATCAGACACTTAACCAACTGAGCCACCCAGGGACCTCAAAGCTCAGTTTGAACTAGGGAAGGAAACAACTGCACATCAGACAATAGCAACACATAATCTATTCTGCACATCTACTCTCTTCCTTCCATACGCTATTTCTTCTTGGCAGCAACTTCCTGTCTTCAGTTGGCCTAGTTGATGCCATTCCCTACATGGCTTCAGTCATGTCTGATATGAGGAGCATAAATGAAGCCTCTTCTAGGCCTTAGGACACTACAGAATAATGAGGTTAAAATCTCATGTTTAGGAGATCAATGTACCTGGGTTTGAACCCTCCATGTGTGCTCCGGAACAAGCTACCTAATCCCTCTAGAGCCATACTGTCCACTTACAGGAGTCACTAGCCAGATATAGCAATTTAAATTTTAATCCTAATTAAAATTAAGTTAAAAATTTAGTTCCTCAGTAGCCACATGTGGCTAATGATTACTGTATAGGCAGTGCAGATTTATAAATCATTTCCATCATCATGGCAAGTTCTGCAGGTACAGCTCTAGAGCCTCATTTTCCATTTTGGTAAACTGGGATGACAGTACCTATCTTACAGAATTGGGAAGATTAAATGAGCAATGCATGTAAAGCTTTTGGCACAGTACCTGGCACAGGACATATGCTCAATTAACGGTAGCACTTCAGTCCTTTGGGCTAGAAGGCCCACACCCAAACATTTGCCCTCTAAATCTCTCTCAGACTCAATGTCAGCTTCTTCTTAAAGCCTTTCACAAAGTAGAAATAAGCTCTCCCTTTTCTGAATTTCTAAAGTCCATTGTTCATCAGAACTTTGTTACGGTACTTTTCATATTCTGCATTATGTTACTGCCACATAAGCAAAAATGTGACTGGCCCTAAGACAATGTTCCTTGGGGCAAGGACTGTTTCCTATTTGGCTTTTTGTTCAACTGTCTATGCAGCCCACTAATCTGTTCATAATAGACCTCGTGAAAATATATTTGAAATAAAGAAAAGTATACAAACCTTCCAAACTGCAAAGGAAAATTCTTTTTAATTCTGTGGAAAAGTTTCTCTCCTGTGTCAAGTTCAACATAAAAATATGCTGCTCCTGGCTGTGCAATCTAAAGTGAACAGAGTTGTATGAGGACATATCGTAGTACTTTGAAACTCTGAAACCTAGCTCATCTCTTATAAACTTTAATTTGGCAACAAATTCAGTCTAAAAGCCCAAGAAAAAGAATGTGAACAGTACAGACCCCAAAGTACTTAGTGAAACAGAGTTTTGTGAAGATATTACAAAGATCCTCCCAGTGTTACCCATCCTTCAAAGTTCCCGCCTTAGGAAATACCTCATTTTTTCTGCTCTTCCCAAGAATGACTAAAGGCATTGCTTCAATGCCATCCTCATCGCCAGTCTAATCAGCATCCCATGCTGCAGGTAAAAACTGTCTACCTGCCTACTGAATATTTTGGGGATGCCTTGGTAGTGCCTCAGGCTCAACATGTTAGCAACCACATTTTTACTTCTCTCTGAACGTCCTTCCCCTCCTCTTTCACCTGCTTGAGGTCAGAGTGCTCTGGGATTTCCAACAGCTCTATCTGTTGCTGCTCTGCCTGGGTAATGAAGGCGTCTTTAATGTCATCAGTAGCGCAGCAGCTGAGTGGCACAGGAATGACCTGGGGTCGGGGGTGAGGGAGGTAGACAGGAAAACTATTTGTACAGGTCCCAGAGAAGTCATGCCTCCTGCACAGTCCCCGAGAAGTAGCAAATCCATCACAGGGGTGGAGAAATACCCCTCAGCAGAGATTTTCCTCAAGCCAGCCAGGCTTGTGTCAGCCTGTCTGTAAGGACTTAAACTTATGAGATAGCTTGCCACATGTGGGAGTCAATCCCTGACGCAGGAAAGGCTAGAGAGATCTCTCTGTCATCAAGCCCTTGCCAGCTCCTATATAATATATGTGGCAGAGTCAGGCCCATTTGAAAATTTAACAAATGTGCCAGAAAGAAAACCACCACAACCACAAACCAATTATCCATAAGCAGTCTCCAAACTTCTGAGCTGATAGCCCCTTCAGAGCTCTGGGGCTATTTCTTACCTTTAAGACTTCACTCATGCTGGGCCTCACACAAATACCCACTTTCTTCTAACTACGTAACAAGGCCCAAATCTTTCTTGAAACCTTTCTCAACTATCCCTTCCTTTTTTAAACAAAGCACTTACTAACTGTGCTGGCCCACTCATACTGACCAAGCACTTGCCTGTGAAATCTCTGGATTTATTACCAGAGACTCTCTAACCTTTTAAATGAACACGATTCAACCGTTAATATAAACGTTTATATTAGGTATTTTAAATACTAAACATTTAAATATGTAAAAATTTAAATATTTAATTCAGATCAGAATCCTATATTTAAATATTAAATAATAATTGGTATTACTTAAATATTTGTCCATATCCAGGTCCTCATAGGGTCCTTCCAAGTTCCTGGCTGGAGACCACCTACCTGTAGCTGGAGGTGATGGCTCTTATAATTTCTCTCAAACAGAACACACCGTTTCCCTCGACTCTTAAAGAACCGCCTCAGTGTCACCTTGTACTTCTCCACCTCTTCCACCACCTCTGCCGAAAGTTCCACCACTGACTGGTAGTGCCCAATGGGCAGGATGAGGACATGGTCATCGGATAAGCCTCCTTTGGCCAGGGCAAGGTAGCACTAAAGAGAGAACACACACAATCAAGACATCAAAGCCACAGGTACAATTCTTCAGGAAGAAAAACCTATACAAAGAGTGAGCATGGGGTGCAGAAAAAGCGCTTGAGAATTAACAGAAATTCTGTGACTTTAAAAAACCTCATTTTAGAGGTTATAACAAGAACCTAGTAAAGAATAAGTTCCATGTAACATATTTTTATCCAGCTATCAAATGAACTTGGAGCAAATAAATGGCACACTAGCAGGCTTTTGGCTTCAAAAAGAAAATTGAAAGAGACAAGAACAAAGAGTTGGTTTTCCCTACCAAGCTCCAAACTGGAAAACAATTTTTCAGTTATTATGGCCTTCAACCACAGAAAGACACCACTTGATTTCAAAATGACCACTTTCCCCATAATTAACATCAAATCCCGCGCCCCACTCCTAAACATACCCTTTGGGTTCACAAAAAAAGGCAAAGATGTCATGATTAGCACCCAGTGTCCCTATAGCCTTAAGCTGCTGCCTAATCTCTACAAAATCAAAGCAAACATAAAATCTAATGGGGTGGAAGGAAGGAGAAAGCCCAGTAGAAAACTATGGTTTCTAACAGTGGATGTCAACAGCTAAACAGCAATTAAAGATATTTCTGTCAAAACCAAACATGCAAGACTGCTACACAGTCAGACACTCTTTAAAAGGAAAAGATTATGAGTAGAGAAATGGCCAGTCAATATCTACACAGGCAAATATACTAGAGTTTTAGAAGAAGCAATCCAACATTTCCTTACAGTGCTGTGAATTCAAAGTTAAGACTGAAGGAAGGAGTAATTGACACTGAGAAAATCCGACAGAAAGACAGAAGAGGTATCAGAAACAAATTTAAAGGATGATCATCCTTGATTTACTTGGCATAGAGGACCAAGCACACCTACAAACTTAATCTTCCAGATGACTGAGGTTCATCGGAATTTCATAAGTGCTCATTT
Organism: Suricata suricatta; assembly: GCF_006229205.1. NCBI lineage: Eukaryota > Metazoa > Chordata > Mammalia > Carnivora > Herpestidae > Suricata > Suricata suricatta. Next base: position 158,757,303 of record NC_043701.1, read on the forward strand.
TCTTAATTTTTAAAAATGTTTTATGTTGTTATTTTTGATAGAGACAGAGCTGGAACGTGACCAGAGGAAGGGCAGACAGAGAGGGAGATACAGAATCTGAAGCAGGCTCCAGGCCTGAGCTGTCAGCACAGAACCTAATGTGGGGTTCAAACTCATGAACTGTGAGATCATGACCTGAGCCAAAGTCGACCTCTTAACCAACTGAGCCACCCGGGTGGCTCTTAATTCTTACAACTATTTTTGATTGTATGCTTTAAAAGGCTACTCTTGAAGCCTGAGTCTTCTAGCCTTTTCTTTATGTCAAAGGGTCACTGCCATAAACATCAGCTTTCATAGGTTTTAGAAGGTGTCTAGTCCAGACTAAAATGCACCCCTTGCCCCGAATGTGGTACCCCCCAGTTCTTGTGAATAGTTTCACACTTGCCCAATCTCTTCCTTCTTCAATCTCTCACCTTCTGTTCTATACTTGAATTATCTCTAAAAATGTGTAAATAAGACCTGAATAAATGTTTCTCCCATAAGTAAAATGCATCAATTATTTTGGACTCTTAGCAGCACTTCCCTCCTTTTACGTTTGTGGTCATGGGCCATTAGTACAGTTCCACGTGTATCCTTTGAGAAAGGCATGGCGAAGATAAAGAAAGCCAAGACAAAAAAGTAGTGAGAGGAGATCAAAAGGAATGGTTGCAGGGAAGAGATTCTAAATTCTCTGCCAGATACCCAAAGGTCCCAGAAGTTCCCAAGAGGTTTCTTCTACTAGACAAAGGGCAATGGAGGTGAGTACAGACTTGAATACTGGGCAGGCTCTAGGCTAAAATTTTCATATGGCCTCCTGCTTGGAGTGCTGGGCTGGGTCACAAAATAAGACCTGAGATATTTTTTGCCTCTCTAGCTTCAGGCCTAGATGAAAAGGAAAGAGGTTTCCTTAATCATTCCCTACACACATACCCAAGGCTAGATAACCCTGGGCAATTAAAAGGTGAATGGAAAGGAAAGGTTAATTCTCCCTGAGGCCTACGGTAGCCCTGAGCTAAGTCACCTGTTCGAAATCTCTCTTCCCCTGTGTGCCATTCTGAAGTACTGAAGCTTCCCAAACAGAAGGCAGTCCGAAGCCTACCTACCTTACAAGTTGTGTGGGAGAGAAGGATGGCATAAACTAATCCAAAGAGGAAAACAAGGGCCAAGAGAGATAATCCAAAAAGGGCATTCCTGTAAACCCAAAACCTTTTCAAGTTTGCTTTTCTTCCCACTGAAGAGTTCATCCATAGACTCCATGACCCAATTAGGTCATAGGCCTTGACTCCATTAGGGCTCCCCACCCCTAGAGATAGGAGTGTGCCAATAATCAAGACATAAAAATTTACACGTAGAAGACTAGGACTCTTCAGTCTGAAACTATAAAGGCAGAAAGGGATGTGACTGGAGAAGTAAATGATGATGAAATTGAGACTCTGGTCACTCTATAAGAGGCCATAATAAAGGGCCCTCAGGATAAGTTGAGGAAATGGTTACCCTTAGAAACCAAAATTAGAATAAATCAATGAAAAAGAGATGAAAGTCTCTATTTTGCAGAAACAGTACACATTAAGAAATGGTCTATAACTGTTTCCATCAAGGGCCACGGGAAAGAGCCAATTCATGTTTCAAGTGACTAGGGTGTAACCGTAAACCTGAAAATTTAGCTTTCTTCATTCTAAGTGAATAAAAAAGAGGGATAAGGGTCTATATATATAGATCCCAGGAAAACAGGATCAAAGACCAGTATTATTCAACACCTAAACGAGTCCTGACCAAGGAAAAGTATCTGGCGAAGTCTGAAATAGACCACTTTACAGTGAGACACACATAATTCATCGGTTTCCATAGCTTGAATAAAATCATCCTGAAGGTCATCCAGTTATTTGATTCAGTGTTACCAAGCAACCCTGTAATTATTATCTTGGGTTCCCAGTTAGCCAACACTAAGAATGTGCATATGGGTATTCTTCTTTCAGGAAGCTATATCCTCTATTACAAGGCAAAACTGAGAATTTATCACTAGTCTTTTAAGTAATTATTTAGTATAAATTAATAGGAAGATAAAGAAGTATATGAAGGCATTGCCCTAGGAGATACACCTATTTGTCAGAGAGAAAGGTAGGCAGGGGGCAATCTTGTGAATCTGGCACTACGAAATCACAGGAGAATTGCTATAATCAAAAACACACACAATAATGTTGGAAATGCGGAGAAAACAACAACCCTCATACACTGCTAGTGGGATATAAGATGGTACTGCCATTTTGGAAAATAGTTTGGGCAGTTTCATAAAAAATTAAACATAAATTTATCAGCAATTCCATTCCTAGGTATCTATTCAAAAGAAATGAAAATATATGTCCAAGGACATGCATGCAAATGTTCATAGCAGCATTATTCCTAATAGCTATCAAGTGGAAACACCCCCAAAACCCATTAACTGATAAATATATAGAATGGAATACTATTTGACAGTAGAAAGAAATGAAGTACTGATTCATGCTACAACATGAATAAGCCTCAAGAATATCTGCTGAACAAAAAGAGCCAGACACAAAGGTCACATATTGTATGATTCCATTTATATGAAATGTCCAGAAAAGGCAAACCTACGTATGGAGACAGAAAGCAGACTAGCGGGTGCCTGGGGCTGAGGATGGGGATGGGGATTAACTGTAAATGGGCAGGAGTGAAGGATATATTCTAAAACTGTGTTATGTGATGACTGTACAACTTGGTAAGCTTACTAAGAATTGGTGAAGTATTAAAGTGGGTAAATCTTATGATACATAAATCATAACTTTACTAAGGTAATAAAAAACAAACAAGTAAAAGGTCCAAGGAAGTAACTCACATGTGTGCCAATGTTGACCACCAAGTGCTTTTCCACTTCAGGGCTGGCAAGGCAAAACCAGCAAGGTCCTGGAGGCTGAGCTTCATATGGAAGAAAGCACATGTTACTATGGTGCAAGCACTCCACCATATAATTACCCTTCAGAATTCAGCCTTGTCTGATCTTTATACTTGCAAAGATTGGTATACAGCACTGCCGCAAAGAGCTTGTCCTACTGTGCTTCTACTGTGACCCCTGTGACCCTACCATGTTCATCAGTGTAACTAACCTCTATTAGAAAAGCTCTGAATCTGCAACCAATTCACAGGTGGATAACCACAAGTGGATGACCACATGCTGGCCAAAGTAGCATGTAACTAGCAACAGGCTGCACTGAAAGAACACTGGGCTGGATGTCAGGAGTCCCAAATATAGCCCCAGCTACGCCCCCAGCTCGCCACATGACTCTGCGTAATAAGCTTACCCCACCAAGGTCAGTTTCTTCAAGCTGAAACAAGTGGTGGAGAAAAAGGATATCAATGAAATAACCTTAAATTCCTTTTTACCACTTTGATTATTCTATTATTTTATGAACCTCATTAGTTTTGTAGGGTCTTTACCTCATATGTTTGATAGACATCAGGGAAGGGAAGGAGCTGTCTCCACAGTTCTGCCAAGGAATAGCTCAGATATTCTCCAAATCAGGCCATCTTAGTAGTATTTTATTTTTGGTCTTAATGACTCATCGTACAGTTTTCTTCTGACAGAAAAGGCTCTCTTAGCGCTACCATGTCCCACATAAGATCTGAAATGAGTCACTGCTCACACGGGACACCTCAGGGACCAGAGTACTTACGAGGTTTGCGAGGCTGCTTCGGGGGAGGGGAAGACTTGCTGCCTCTGCCTGTAGATGGGCGCTTCCTTCCCTGCTTCTCGTTTAAATCAAAGAAAAACTGACAGGCTGATTCTTCCTGGAATGGCCAAAGGCAGAAGAGTAAACGTTATTAAACTAATCCTTAGGCAAGGAACCAACCATTCACATACAAGGGAACATCCTGCCATGTTACATGTATCTTTTCTTCTACCTACTCTAGATAAGAAAAATACCTTCCTAATCCTGATGCCTGGACTCTCAGTCATACTTCTCAACACTTACCCAAAAGAGCACCAAATTCATCTTTTTGAAAAAGCAAGTTAAAATGCAAGTTACAGAGCAATTCTTGCCTAAAACAGAACAGTATGAAGCCCTCCAAATGCCTTTTCCTCTCTCTCTTAGTAGGGCCTCAGTGTAGTCCTACGATCTGACAGGTCAGTCAAGTCTAACTGAGCTTTAATTAAAAAGATGAGAAGATTGTTCAAAACGAAAAGGTCTGAGAAAGCAGACGATGCATACTAGTCAGGAAACTTGACACTCTTTGCTTTAATGTGGGAAAATTTATTTCAGAAAAGTTTGCTATTTTAGGAAATTTCTTCAGAGTGAGTCCTATTTACCCACTAGCACTTGTTATAAAATCACAAATTACATTTCTAAAAAGCTGTTGATCCTTGCCTGAAAAGTTAAAAATAAAGTCTCACCTTTGACAAAGAAAGACTTAACATCTGTAATGCCAACACCTGAGCCAAATTTAGATAAGGACATAAAATATGAAACTTGTTAATCCCAAGCTACAATAAAAAAACACTGCGCTTACATGAAATCGAAGACTTTCTAAACACCATCATAATTTCCCAAGGAAAAACAAGAAGATTTAGATTCTAGGGAATAAATTGGTCTTATGAGCTAAACTATAACCAGGAAAAGTACACGTGTAATGAACAGGGATGCCCAGAAAATGCCACCTCTCAATCAGAACACACCTCTGGGGCAGGATTTGGCTTTCCTATGGATGCTTCCTTCCCAGATTTTCTGTAAGGGTTTTCAGTAACATCAGGAGGCTGTTTCACCAGTTCTGCTGCATCCATTAGTTTCATGGGAACAATACTGAATGCATAAAGATACTGTGGAGGTAAAAAAACAACAAACATAACATTAAGGAAATACCGTTTATCCAAATGTAATCAACCTCATTTATTCACAGAAGTTTCAGAAACTGAGTAAAAGTAAAAGAACAGCAACTGGCCTGTTTATGGCTCAGAGAATACACAATAAATCAAATGTCAATTTAGTGATCTCTGTAGAAGTTAACCAAGGCTGATGAAGTCACAAGCAACAAATCAAAGCCCTAACCCTTACAAAAATCAGCTTATACATGAAACAACTATCACTACAAGGCTCAGGAGGGACTTGTTCTATAACCCTTGTAGACAAACTGCTTCTGTCTCTGATTCTTCTATCTTTGTGTACTTTTTGTCAACAGAATTGTGGCACTGCCATTCTTTCTTTTCTAATGAAAACTAAATTGGACACCTTAATGTTTCCCTCTGTTATTATACAATTCTGCAGTATACACTGATGAGTTTTCTTAGGGACTAATAGAAAGAAGTTAAATATTCATATAGATATCTAGACTCTCACACTAATGGCACAGTTATTGAAATCTTTAGATGGTATAGGAATAGAAATTTAACCTCAGTGCTGACCACATAAATGCAACTAATTAACAATGACACACAATCCTCCATCCATCACTTTGGGAAAAGCTTCAGTAAAAAATTGACACTACTTCGCGAGTATACTGTTGGTGGGGGTGTAAACTGGAACAAAATTTTGAGATGAATTTAATGATGCTTGCCAAATTTAAAAATGTCCCTACTTTTTTACTATAGTCAAGAAACTTTTTGGGGCGCCTGGGTGGCTCAGTCGGTTAAGTCTCCGGCTTCGGCTCAGGTCAGATCTCACGTTCGTGGGTTCGAGCCCCGCGTCAGGCTCTGTGCTGACAGCTAGATCAGAGCCTGGAGCCTGCTTCCGGTTCTGTGTCTCCTTCTCTCTCCGCCCCTCCCCCTCTCATGCTCTGTCTCTCTCTGTATCAAAAATAAATAAAACATTAAAAAAAAATTTAAAAAAAAAAAAAGGAAACTTTTTGAGTTGCATAAGGCTAAGGCTACCGCGCCCCTGAGAGTAAAGCAATCGTAAAATATCGCTATCATAAAAATAGTGAAAATACTGTAAGTGCTATTGAGCCTTGAAAGGGCAATAAAAAAAATCACAAATCTAAACTTACTAAGAACACATTGGGCTTAAAAGTTTAAGATACTATGGAAAAAATATGTAGTTGGTTATCTTTTCTATGCACATTGTTTATGACATGCTACAGAATAATCTTCACATTATTTATCTTCCTATTCTTCCCTTGCCTGATTGTTTTAATTTTAACTGTTTCAATCCAAAATATACTGCTTTTACCCTAGAGAATCAGAAATGCTCACAGGGAAGTGAGAAAAACAGCATACGTTTCTGGTATATTCTCTTTCATTCACCTGCATTGTTTTCCAGTACAAAGATAGATTCCAGGTATCACTAAGATTTCCTAAAGCCAAGGAGGGAGTAGGCAAATCCTATAAAGCCTTTTATTATTTCTGCTAAATGAAGTTGCTAAAAGAAGCAAAGCAAGAGTACCATCTGAGGGCAAACTCATGAATACCTACAAAGCCAACTACATGGATGTGGGAAGAAAGCAAGTTCATTCACTTGAAATTTTGCCTTTGTTCCACTGGGCCTATTTTCCTAAACGCTTCTCTAAAATCCCCTACAAAGGACCCAAGGAAAGCTGACTTTTTATTACCACATCTTTATAAAGGAGTCACTAAAGTGCTCGGACCTTGCAAATAGGGAGAAGAAAGATCTGAATGCTAACCTGGCAAAAGAAACATTGTCAGGCAGACAATGAATATTAACCCACCATCAAATACTCAAATCTTTACCTTTTTCTTTTCTGGATTTCCAACACTTGCCAGAGCTATGAACCTGGTGGCATGCTGTGTGGTTTCCTGCAGAACGATGTGGTTTCTATAATACATTTGACAGACAGCAGGTTACCAACAAACTTTACTTTTCACTTACAATTATGAAATATGTACACTCCGTGGAACCACAAGAGAGCACAGATTGTAAATCCATCACTACCAGTAACATAATCTCAGATGTTACCTGTAAATCTAGTAAGACACTCATCCCTACACTTCACAGGGCTATTGTTAGAAAAAAATGAGATCGGGGCGCCAGGGTGGCTCAGTCGGTTAAGCCTGACTTTGGCTCAGGTCAGATCTCACGTTCATGGGTTGGAGCCCCGTGTCAGGCTCTGTGCTGACAGCTAGCTCAGAGCCTGGAGCCTGCTTCTGGTTCTGGTCTCCCTCTCTCTCTGACTCTCCCCGTCTCATGCTCTGTCTCTCTCTGTATCAAAAATAAATAAAACATTAAAAAAATTAAAAAAAAAAAAGAAAAAAAATGAGATCACAAATCTGAAAAGCACAAAAACTCCAATATTTGGTTTTCGTTTTTTTTTAAATATTTTTTAATGTTTTATTTATTTTTGAAACAGAGAGAGACAGAGCATGAGCAGGGAGGGGCAGAGGGAGAGGGAGACACAGAATCGGAAGCAGGCTCCAGGCCCTGAGCTGTCAGCACAGAGCCCGACGCGGGGCTCGAACCCATGAATGTGAGATCATGACCTGAGCTGAAGTCAGACGCTTAACCAACTGAGCCACCCAGGCGCCCGTCCAATATTTCATTTTAAAAGAAGTTGTAAAATTGGCAAAATGCTGATAATTGCTGAAGTTGGGTAATGGGTATAGGAGGGTTCATTACACTATTCTTTTTAGTGTAATAAAAAGCTATAAGAATGAAAACCAAAAAGAAATTAGTTTTAAGAAGGAAAACTATGCGTCAAATAGAAATTTGTAGTATGGTTTCATTTTTCTATGAAAAGTTAAAAACAAACACAGGACTGTCTATACTTTACAAAAAAAATGATAACCAAAATACTTCTTGGGGCTTTTCTATGTTTTACAAGTATCCTACATTAAGCAACTTTTATAATTAAATGAAAAAATGTTACGGGTTATATAGCAAGTTGACCATTAATATTATTATTATATATTAGCAAGTTGACCATTAATACAGATAGCAACCATCAGAGCTCTTTCCTTTCCTTATGCTACAGAAATTTCCTGAATCATCACAAAATATAATTTTATTTAAAAAATCTAGCATAGTACCATTTTATATAAACAGATACACAAATATGTTTTATATTCACATTATTGAAAAGGATATAAGCCAAAATATGGTTTGTCTGTTACTACCTGTTTCTTTAAAGAGAGGAAGTACATTCATAATTGGTATAAGGCAAAAGTCATGCTGCTTCATATGCAACTTTCTCCAACTTTTAGAATCACTGAAATACGTTTACTCACAATTAAACAGAAGCTTTAACAATACAAGCAGACATTAAGGAAAAATAGCTGAATGTCTTGCACAAGTGTCTTTCTTTAGAGCAAGTAGTGACTAGGGCAGTGACCTCAAGAACTGCTAGTACTTCCCACTGTTAGGTTATCCAGCTATTCAGGTGTAGTAGGCAAAATAATACTGCCCTAAGATGTCCACGTCCTAATCCCCATAACTTATGAATGTTACCGTATATAGAAAGAAGAATTAAGGTGACCGATGAAATTAATCAGTTGCTAATCAACTAACCTTCGTATAGGGAGATGATCCTGAACTACCTAGGCAGACCCGACATAATTACAAGATTCCTCAAAAGTGAAAGAGGAAAATACAGGCCTATCTCAAGAAGCAAGAAACATCTCAAATATACAACCTACCCTTACACCTAAAGGAGCTAGAAAAAGAAGGACAAACAAAACCCCATACCAAGAAGAAGGAAAAAACAAAAATTAGACAAGAAATAAACAAAATAGAAACTAAAAAACAGTGAAACAGATCAATGAAACCAGGAAAAGATAAAAAAAAAAATTGATAAACCTTTTGCCAGACTCATCAAAAAGAAAAAAAGAGACTCATATAAGCAAAATTAGAAATGAAAGAGGAAAAATAACAAGCAACACCACAAAGGATTATAATGAAAAAATCATATGCCAACAAATTGGATAACCTAGGGAAAAAAAGGATAAATTCCTAGAAACATAGCCTCCCTTGGGGTGCCTGGGTGGCTCAGTCCGTGAAGCATCCATCTTCGGCTCAGGTCATGATCTCCCAGTTCGTGAGTTCAAGCCTCACATCAGGCTCTGTGCTGACAGCTCAGAGGCTGAAGCCTGTTTCAGATTCTGTGTCTCTCTCTGCCCGTCCCCTGCTCATGCTTGCTCGTGCTCTCTCTCTCTCTCTCAAAAATAAATAAATATTAAAAGAAAGAAAGAAACTTGGCCTCCAAAAACTGAATCAGGAAGAAACAGAAAATTTGAATAGACTGATTGCCAAGCAATGAAATTGAATCAATAACCAAAAACTCCCCACAAATTAAAGTCCAGGACAAGATGGTTTCACAAATGAATTCTATCATTTAAAGAAGAGTTAATACCTATTCTTGTCACACTATTCCAAAAAGAAAGCTTCCAGATTCATTCTATGAGGCCAGCATTACCCTGATACCAAAATCTGATATAGACACTACAAGAAAAGAGAACTACAGGCCAATAACTTTGATGACACAGACGCAAAATTTCTCAACAGAATATTAGCAAACTCAACCCAACAATACATTAAAAAATCATTCACCATTATCAAGTGGGATTTAGTCCTCCAATGCAAGGATGGTTCAAAATTCGCAAATCAATGTGATACATCACATCAACAAGAGAAAAGAGAAAAACCATTGGATCATTTCAATGGATGCAGAAAAAGCATTTGACAAAGTACAAAATCCATTCGTGATAAAAAAAAAAAAATCCTCAATAAAGTAGGGTTAGAGGGAACATACCTCAACATAATAAAGGTCATATATCAAAAACTCACAGCAAACATCATACCCAATGGGGGAAAACTGAGAGCTTCCTAAGGTCAGGAACACCACAGGGATATCAACTCTCACACCACTTTATTCAACATAGTACTGGAAGTCTTAGCCACAGCAATCAGACCACTAAAAAGAAATCAAAGGCATCCAAATTGCAAAGGAAGAAGTGAAACTTACACTATGGCAGATGACATGATACTATATACAGAACACTCTAAAGACTCCACAAAAAAACGACTAGAACTGATAAATGAATTCAGTAAAGTCACAGGATATTACATCAATATACAGAAATCGGTTGCATTTCTATACACTAAAAATGAAGTAGAAATTAAGAAAGAAAAATTAACAAAACAATCCCATTTATAACTGCATCAATTATAAAATACCTAGGAATAAAGTTAACCAAGGAAGTAAAAAACTTGTACTCAGATAACTATAAAACACAGATGAAAGAAATTGAAGACAACACTAACAAATGGAAAGATAATGGAAAGATATTCCATACTCATGGATTGGGAGGACACATACTATTAAAATGTCCCTACTACCAAAAGCAATCTAGATTTAATGCAATCACCATCATATACCAACAGCATTTTTCACAGAATTAGAATAAAAATCCTAAAGGTGGTATGAAACCACAACTGACCCTGAAGAGCCAAAGCAATTTTGAAAAAGAAGAAGAAAAATGGAGGTATCACAATCTCAGATTTCAAAATATTCTACAAAACTATATTAATCAAAACACGATGATACTGGCACAAAACCAGTCACACAGATCAATAGAGCAGAATAGAGAGCCCAGAAACAGACCCACAATTAAACATTCAATCAATTAATTTTTGACAAAGTAAGAATATGCAATGGTAAAAGACTGTTCCACAAATGGTATTGGGAAAAGTGGACAGCTACATGCAAAAGAATGAAGCTGGGGGCGCCTGGGTGGCTCAGTCGGTTGAACGTCTGACTGCAGCTCAGGTCATGATCTCGCAGTTTGTGGGTTCGAGCCCCATGTTGGGCTCTGTGCTGACAGCTACTCAGAGCCTGGAGCCTGCTTCTGATTCTGTGTGTCCCTCTCTCTCTCTCTGCCCCTCCTCTGCTCATGATCTTCCTCTCTCTGTCTCTCAAAAATAAATGTCAGATTAAGGGAGATTACTGAATACTGAAAACGAACCATGGACTGAAGGGGGAGGGGGAGGAAGGGGGTGATGGTCATGGTTGGGGGCACTTGTGGGGAGAAGCACTGGGTGTTATATGGAAACCAATTTGACAATAAACTATTAATAAATAAATAAATAAATAAATATAAAAAAAAGAATGAAGCTGGACAATACTCTTATACTATACACAAAAACAAACCCAAAATGGATTAAAGACATAAATATGAGACCTGAAATCATAAAAATCCTAGAACACAGGCAGTAATTTCTCTCTGACACTGGCAATGGCAACATTTTTCTAGGTATGTCTCATAAAGCAAAGGAAAGAAAGGCAAACATGAACTATTGGGACTATGTCAAAATAAAAAGCTTCTGCACCACAAAGGAAACAATCAACAAAACAAAAAGACAACCTACTGAATGGGAGAAGAGATTTGCAAATGACATATCTGATAAGGGGTTAGTATACAAAATATACTAAAAAACTTAACAACTCAACACCAAAAACACAATCCAATTTAAAACAGACATTTCTCCAATATGAACAGACATTTCTCCAAAGACATGGAGATGGCCAACAGACATATGTAAAGATGCTCAACAACACTCAACATCAGAGAAATGCAAATCAAAACCACAGTGAGATTTACCTCACACCTGTCAGAATGGCTAAATTCAAAAACACAAGAAACAAGCATTGGCGAGGATGTAGAGAAAAGGAACTCTCGTGCAATGCTGATGGGAATGCAAGCTGGTGCAGCCACTGTGGAAAACAGTATAGCAGTTCCTCAAAACATGTAAAGTAGATTTACTATATGATCCAGTAATTCCACTAATGCACTTTTACCCAAAGAATACAAAAACACTAATTCAAAAAGATATATGCACTTCTTTGTTTACTGCAGCATTATTTACAATAGCCAAAATATGGAAGCAATACAAGTGTCCGTTGATTAATGAATAGATAAGGCAGATGTATATGTACACAATGGAGTATTATTACCCAACCATTAAAAAGAATGAAATCTTGCCATTTGCAACAACATGGATGCAGCTAGAGTGTATTATGATAATTGAAACAAGTCAGTCAGAGAAGACAAATACCAAATTATTTCACTCATATGTTGGAATTTTGGAAACAAAACAAAGAAAAAAAGAAGAGACAAACAAAAAACCAGACTCCTAAATACAGAGAACAAACTGATGGGTTTTACAGAGGAGAGGTGGGTGGGGAGATGGGTAAAATAGGTGAAGGGGATTAAGGGTACACTTTTTGCAATGAGCACTGAATAATGTATAGAATTGCTGAATCATTATGTTGTACACTGAAACTAATATAACACTGTATGTTAATTACACTAGGATTTTTTTAAAAAGTGGAAGAGGGAAGAAGAAAAGTCAGAGGGAAAAGCGACTATAGAAGGTAAGAGTGACAAGATTTAACCAGAGACACTGGCTTTAAGATGGAGCCAGGGGGCCATGAGCCATGGAACATAGGTGATCTCTAGAAACTTAAAAAGGGAAATAAACATTCTACTGTAGAACCTCCAGAAATGAACACAACCTGGCCATTACTTTGATTTTAGCCCAGTGAGACCTGGGTCAAACTTCTGACCCATAGAACTATAAGATAATAAACTGTATTGTTTTAAGCTACAAAGTGTGTGGCATTGTTTAAAATAGCAATAGAAAATACTACAGGGAAACTGCAAGTACCCATAAAAAGCTGTGAAGATGTCTCCCTCATTGATTTTAAAATAAAAATGACTGATGAAATTTGCTACCTCTGAACAGTGTTTTTAGTGATAATAAACTGCTCCTCAAAGGAAGCAAAACACTAACAATAACATTCACAATATAGGAAAGCAAAGCATGGGACTGACTGTAATTCTAGGTGCAAATGTTAGTGGAAATTTACCGATGTTAGTATTTTTATCATTCTGGTTATGAAATTTTGTTACTGTTCTGGTTGAAAATTTGCACAGACTTGTCTTTTTTTAACAGATTTATTAAGATCCAATTCAAATACTATACAATTCAGCCATCTAAAGTATATAATTCAATAATTCTTAGCATATTCACAGAACTGTGTAAACATCACCACAGTCTAATTTTAGAACATTTTTCTCACCAGTAAAAGTAACCCTGTACCTATCTGCAGGCACTCCCCATGTCCCTCCACTAGCCCTGGCAAACTCTACTTTCTATCTCTATGTATTTGCCTACTCTGGACATTTTATATAAATGGAATCATATAATACGCAGTCTTCTGTGTGCGGCTTCTTTGATTTAGCATAATGTTTTCAAGGTTCACCCACGTAGCCTATCTGTACTCCATTCCTTTTTCTTGAATAACATTCCAAAGAATGGATATATCACTTTTTCTTTACTCATTCATCACATGATGGACGTTTGGGTTGTTTCCAATTTTTGACTATTATGAATAATGCTGTTATGATTATTTGTGTACAAATTATTGCATGGACCAGTGTTTTTATTTCACTTGGGACAAGAGTGGAATTTTTGGGTCAGATAGTGACTCTATATTTAAATCTTTTGAAGAACTGCCAACAGTTTGGCAAAGCGTCTGCACCAGCAATGCCACCAGCAACACATCAGGGTTCGAATGCCTCCACATCCTCGCCAACACTTATTATCTGCCTTATTGCTTGTAGCCATCTTAGTGAATGTCAAGTGGTATCTCACTGTGGTCTGCATTTGGATTACCCTAATTGTTTAATGACATGAGCATCCTTTCATGTGTCTACTGGCCTGTGGTACGTTTTTCATAGAAATGTGTAATGAGATCCTTAAAAGTTGGATAAGTTTTGAGAGGCTTGTTCCCATAACCTGTTTTTAGTGCAGGATTTCAGAGAACAATAAACTTTTCTAGAATGTATATATACAAAGATACTTTATATCTTAGGCTTTGAGATTACAGGAAAGGATAGGTTATTTTTTTATGACAGGGGTGGGGAGGTGAGAACATGCACGTGCATGTGTCGGGGGCGGCAGAAAGAGAGAAAGAGAATCCCAAGCAGGCTCTGAGCTGTCATTGAGGAGCCCAATGTGGGGCTTGATCCCATGAACCTCAAGATCATGTTCTGATCTGAAATCAAGAGTCAGATGCCTAACCAATGGAGCCACCCAGTCACCCTAGGAAAAACGTTTTTATAAATCATTTTAGAAATTATCCATGCTCTTTATCAGTGAAGATAATCCAGAGCTAACTTAATTCTATCAGTCATAAACCACTGGCTTTACAGTCTCTGCAAGACATGCTTTAAGAACTCCACCTTCAGGGGTACCTGGGTGGCTTAGTTGGTTAAGCGTCAGACTTCTGGTTTCAGCTCAGATCATGATTTCAAGGTTGGTGAGACTGAGTCTCGTGTTGGGCTCTGCGCTGACAGTAAGAAGCCTGCTCAGTATTCTCTCTTTCTCCATCTCTCTCTGCCCCTCCCCATCTCACACACACACTTTTCTGTCTCTCTCAAAATAAATGAACATTAAAAAAAAACCCACCTCCAAACTCAAACTAAGAAAGACCAAAAAAACAAAAAATTGATGCAAGTTCTTGATTCTTAAGCTGAAATACTGCTGATGTGATTATGCTGAGAAATGAGTTTTCAAGACTGTACAAGGAATACTGGTTTGACCTGTCGTGCTATGCTATATAACGCTGTAAGGGTTAAAACAGTATTGTTACTTCAGACCCGCAAACCATGAAGGGGCTGTATACAGTCCAATCCCTTGTATTTCAAATTAGGAAACAAACTCAGAAGAGCTGAGTAGTTTGAGAGCCACTCACTTCAGTGCCTGAGTAACCGAGAGGAATGAAGATGCTACATGGCTAACGTGAACAGGGGAAGTTCCCACAGAAGATCCCAGGCAAATTCTTCAATAAGCCAAAATAATGAAACGCTACTCACCGATAGGGAAGTCTCTCATAGTAGGTCTTTTCCAAAGCCGCAAAATGATATCTTGGTTTCAAGTCTATGGCAAGACTGGAGACCAAAGCAGAGCCACATTTTTTGGTATCCACTTCTCCCTAGGAAAAAGAAACTTGGTCATCATAACAGACCTAGGAGTTATCAAGAAATGCAAAGAAATCACAAGACAATTTAAATGTCTTGGAAATTTTTATGTCGATACAAATTTAGGCAGTAGGATTTGGAAAGTGAATTCCATACTTGTGGCAATCAGAGAAATCTCAAACACAGAAGAGGAAGCGGGCTATTGTTAAGTGCAGAGAAGGCAACTGCAGGAAGCAGGGGTTAAAAGGTAAGGTAAGCCCTCTGTACTAATACCCGAAATAGGGTTTATTCCAATCTTTTTTGGAAAGTAAGCTTCTCTCTCGAGCCCACACACTATGCTTCTATAATTTACATTGTTGTACATCCATAGTTCTGACATGCAGACAGTCAGAGTCAATGCGAAAAAATAAAAATTAAAAGCTAGCTTTCAGGGTCCTTAGGATCCACAGAACATTCAGAATGGAATATTCAATGACTTCATGACATAAGCATGCAATCCTTTATTTTGCTTCAGTCAAGAAAGGTGTGGTCTGTGGAAGGGCACAACCACGCCCTGGCCAAAGTTTGTAACAAAAGGTCATCAAAAATATCAACCTTATTCCCCGAACATCCCTAGCTTTCATTAACAACAAATTATGTGATCTCTCATCCATATTACTTATGACCTTAAGAAAAAGTATTAGCTGAAAATAAAGAAATTACCAAAGTTAGTGTCCCACTAAGTAAAGCAAGAAATTCGTCCTTTTACTTACGCTCGCTTCCTTCAGATTTGTGCTGAAGGGCAGGGAATCAGCCCTGAGGTTAATCATAGTAAGAGGAGACTGATAAACTGCATTGTTTTCTCACCTATAAAGATCTTATGTAGTCTTTTATAAACTTTAATCAAATCCTTTTGCTAGTATCCCCAAAATGAAGGGGCCTCATTGTTCTTAACCTTCCTCACAGTGTATTATGTGTCTTCCTTCCTTCCACTTAGTCCTCCTCCTCTGTATCTTCCCTAGTCTGCCACACCTTTGCACTGTGACCACCACTGCCCCCTGAATTCTAGAAGAACGGCCACGGATTTATGGAAGAGCAAGACAGCACTATCTTTTCTCCTTTCATTACCCCCCACCCCCAACAATGCCTGGTATCTTGTTGGCTATTTTGGTCCAGACACACGTGATGAAGTTTCTGGATCATTACTGATAACTCTGCATCTACTAATTGATATTTGTCTCTAAATGCATTCTTAGGTTTCCCTTCACTGAAACTTGGCTGATGCTTTCTGCCCTCACAATCAACCTTTCAAGACCTTCCTGAGGCTTATTCCCACGAATGTGATAGTGGTCACTCACCAATCTGATATACATCCTTTTCTAGACTGTTTATTAAAATATTAAAATCAAATGTAATGGTGAACTCCAATGCATCCCAACATTAAAGCTTTCACATTAGAGGGTTAACAAGTTTTCAACCTCTCTTTTCCCATCTGTAGATCACTATCTTTCATCTCGTAATGACTGCCATTAAAAAAAATATTTTGAAGTGTGCCTGAGTGGCTAAGTCAGTTGAGTGTCCAACTCTTGATTCTGGTTTAAGTTGTGATCTCACAGTCATGGCTTTGATCCCTGTGAGGTTTGGTGTGGAGCATGGAGCCTGCTTAGGTTGGTCTCTCTCTCTCTCTCTCTCAAAAATAAAATTTAAACTAGGAAAAAACATTAAAAAGTATTTTAAAAGCCAAAATACTATAATGTGGACCAGAAAATGGGGGGGAATACAATTGAAGAGCAGCCACTAACTGCAAATCTTTTAACTAAAAATTAGTGAACCCTCAAAACACATTAAGAGGAAGCTTTAAAGAAGGCACTTGTGCAGAGAATATAAAGGATCCCTCACTTATAATTAAAATTTTAGCAATCTCATCTGTGAATCATGCTTTCTTTCTTTTTTTTTTCATTTTTTGAATCATGCTTTCATAGGATCAACCAGTTTTAAAGTTTTTGCTTTGATCAATTGATATGCTTTTAAATACCCTGAAACAATTTACAAAACATTTCTACTGAAAGGTCCTAAGAGGTGAAATATTCAGTATAAAGAGCAAAAAGAAGAGCCCAAAATAAGTCAGTGCAATTTGCTTACAGAAATTCCAACTGAACAAGCACTACTCACAGAAGAATTCCCATAGTTCCCCACATACTTGGGCCATGGGGATGTGAGCAAGATATCAACACCCTTAAACTGGGATGTTGAACACAGCATTGTCCTCAGGGAAGACACATCCTTGGGACTAAAACCGTAACCTGGGGCTGGCTCATCTACGGACTCTGTCCCACTGAGGTACACAATCTGCAGCCCCGAACTTCCAGTGAAGACACCTTTACGACCTGGGTTCAAAGAAAAACGGACACGTTTTAGTCAAAACTACAGAAATGTTATGATGGTGATGAATCTCTCTCCCCACGCCATGACTTGCCTACCTCCCTGTCATTCTCCATGTCTGAATGAGCGCACACTCTTCGAGGCCCCTCTTCTGGCTGCAGGGTCTCAGTGGTGGAAGGCTACAACTGTGTTCCTGTTCAAGGAGAGCAGCCCTTATGTAGAGGCCGCTGGAGCCCGTGGGCCAGTCTGTTTACTCCAGACGCCTTACAAATGAAAGTGTTGGGAAGCAGTGATTAAGAAAAAGCTTTCCTGTCTTCTGGAAGAGACTCTATATGGATTAAAAGAAACCCAGGGGTGCCTGGGTGGCTCAGCCAGTTAAGGGTCCAACTCCTGATTTAGGCTCAGGTCATGATCTCACAGTTTATGGGATCAAGCCCTACATCAGGCTCTTCACTGACAGTGCAGAGCCTTCTTGGGATTCTCTCTCTCCCTCTTTTTCTGCCCCTCTCCCATGCTCTCTCTCAAAACATTAAACATTAAACAAGAAACATTAAAAAGAAAATAAAAGGAGGAGCGCCCAGGTGGCTCAGTCAGTTAAGTATCTGACTCTTGATTTCAGCTCAGATCATGATCTCACAGTTCATGAGTCTGAAACCTGCATGGAGCTCTGCACCAACAGTGGGAAGCCTACTTGGGATCTCTCTCTCTGCCCCTCCTCCACTCACACTGTCTATCTCTCTCTCTCTCAAAACAAATGAACTTTAAAAGAAAAAAAATAAAAAGAAAGAAACCCAGACACCTGGACCCAGAGAGCAGTAACAAGAAAACTGAGCTGCAGTTCTGAGGAAAGTACAGTACAGAATACACATACTCTTCACGCAGGCAGCAATTTCCAACGGAAGGAAAACCTCTGGAAAGAGCAACTGGGAAAAACTAGAGACTCTACCCTCTTTTAAATGAATTTCTGGCTTGGGCCCTTGATTCTGTTTCTTCCTGAGGCCTTCAAGACCTTGCTCCATCAATTTTCACCTTCCTTTCACATACAGAGTCTCCTCTACTCAGCTGGCTCTTTCTACTCAGAAAAGAATCAAGTATTAAACATACTAATAGACATACTAATTACTAAAGGAACATGCCAATCAACACACATACTAATAAAAAACTAGTAAAAGAACTCACACACTAATCGAAAACTCCGTTCTCTTCTGTTTCCAATTTCTCAAAAGAGCAGTCCATGCTAAGTGCTTTACCTCTTAGTTCCTGAGCCCACTGTACTTTGGTCTCCATCTCCCACTATTCTCTTAAAGGTCATGAATCACCCTGTAACTGTCAATGGTCTCTCCTCCCAAATCAGTCTCTCTTCACTGAGAATCTACAAACTTGACCATATCTTTACCTCCCCAAACACTGCTCCGATCACTTTTAGCAATTTTGCCTGTCGTCTAGATGAAGATTATATGCCCCCACTACAGAGCAGTGCTTTCTTTCTCATTGTATTTCCTCTGAAACAATGTGATCCTTCTCGGCTTTGTTTTCCATCTTTAAGGGACCAACTCCCCAAACCCTACTCTTTCACATTGGCCTTGTTTATATACTCTAGAAAGATCACTTCCAGTTACATGTTGGATGTTCTGCCAACACTTCAAACTCACTATCACGTGTTCACTATCAAGTTCGTTGTCTGCTCCTCCTACTGGATCTCTAAAAATCTCTTTCACAGAAATAACCCAGGTACCTCCATGCTCTTTCCACTCCTGGCACTAAATTCATGTGGTAAATGGCTACCATATATACCTCCAGTAGAGGTCTTAATCCAAATCCAGTAACTACACAAGTTCAGGCCTATGTTAAGACCTACAACAAAAGGATTTCAAAATGGGTATCTTCCAACAGTGGTTAAAAACAACAAACAAAAATCCGTCCCACAAGTTTTTGCCTAAAGGAGCCCCATGTGATTGAAGCAAGATAAGACAAGATTGCTTACATGAGGGCCACAGCCAGATGTAGAGAATAAAGGCCAAGGTGGACTATGGTGGGGAAGAATGGGGAGGACACTTAGAGCGAAAGAAATGTAGACGCTTTCCAGAGAAGTAAGAGACCAAGAAAGAGACACTGAGAAGAACAGTGGAGTCCTTTTAGGAAAAAATAAGTTGAATGATCCAAGAAGCCATAGACTGACAGCAGGTGAGGAGAAAGCAAAAACAAATCTGACAGTGCTTTTTTAAATGGCCAGACATTAAAAAGAATCACTAAAGGCGATTCAAGAGGATAAAGAGGGAACAACTTTAAACCAAAATTAAAAGTGGACCTGGAACCAGAGAAAGAACAAAAGGAGTGAAAAATTTGAGGATCAGCACTAAAAACTTAAAATCAGCACGAAAAGCTTAGTGAGACACAGAGCTATAGCTAGTGAGGAATCTAACAAACAAGTTGTGTATATCTAGCAATGTTACATGGTGAGACAACATCATGGAACTATTTTCAACATAATTTATACCTTAAGGAGTCCCTATGCTATAGCCAAGTAGTTGATTTCTCTAGTTGGCCACACGAGTATATGCTGGGTTGTGGGAGTACAAGGAGATTGGGAGGAGGTGGGAGAGACTACAAAGAAAAAACTGCCAGAGTCTTAAGGGTATAGACACAGATTTGGGGAAAGAACCCCATTTTCTCAGCAGTAATGGCAGAAGAATTCAGCCACAAATTTCCTGGGAGACTAATTCCTACGGATACTTTATTATGTCCATCACAAACACAAAAAAATATCAACTTACCCAGATAAGTAATGTTTTCAGCTAATTCACACCCATCAGCATCTTGGAAATATTTTACTGTTTCCTGGTTATTAGCACCCAGCACGTATGTCTGAATAGGAGCTGGTGAGAGAAACAGACATGACACCATGCAGTTACGAGATCTGATTTGGAACTTGAGAAGTATTTCCCCACAGGAAAAATAATCACAGCAAAAGTAAGGAGTCTGCAATCCTGTCTGCTGAACATGTCTACCACTTAGGATATCCTATCCAACCTGTGGCCTGACCATTAAATCGTGTCACTAGGTTAGTGAAGTGACATCTTTAAGAGAATGGTTAATGTAGAATAAGGAAAACACAGACCCTAAAGAGCTTCATAAAAAAATAAATTAAGGGGCGCCTGGGTGGCTCAGTAAGTTAAGCGTCCGGCTTTGGCTCAGGTCATGATCTCACTGTTCATGGGTTCAAGTCCTGCATCAGGCTCTGTGCTGACAACTAGCTCAGAGCCTGGAGCCTGCTTCGGATTCTGTGTCTCCCTCTCTCTCTGACCCTCCCCTGCTCGCACTGTCTCTCTGTCTCTCAAAAATAAATAAAAGACATAAAAAATTTTTTTTAATTAAGAAAAACAAAGGGCACCTGCGTGGCTTAGTCAATTAGTGTCCAACTTAGGCTCAAGTCATGATCTCACAGTTTGAGCCCCACGTCGGGCTCTCTGCTGACAACTCAGAGCCTGGAGCCTGCTTCAGATTCTGTGTCTCCCTTTCTCTTTGCCCTTCCCCGCTTATGCTCTGTCTCTCAAAAATAAATAAACATTAAAAGAAATTTTAAAGATTTTTAAAAAAAATGAAACACTCAAACTGGAAAAAGGAAAGGACACATATTGCTGCATTTCTTCAATTCCTGTCCACTTAGAATTATTTTTCTAAACCAAATCCAACCATACTCAAAATGTGAAATTTTTAAAAATCTTATTTATTTTTATTTTAGAGAGAGAAAGAGTGCACGCACAAGCAGGAAAGAGGGGCAGAGGGAGAGAGAGAATCCTTTCTTTTAAAAATGTTTATTTATTTTGAAAGTGTGCTGCATGCATGCATGAGCAGGGAAAAGAGGGAGAGGGAGAGAGAGATAGGGAGGGAGAGAAAGAAAGAAAGAATCCAAAATAGGCCCTGCACTGTAAGCCTGGCACTGGACTTAGGGGCTCGATCTCATGAACTGTGAGATCATGGCCTGAGCCGAAATCAAGAGCGGGTCACCTGACCAACTGAGCCACCCAGGTGCCTGAGAGAGAATGTTAAGCAGGCCCCATGCTCAGTGTGTAGTCTGACACGGGGCTCAACCCCACTACCCTGGGATCGTGATCTGAGCCGAAATTAAGGGTTGGATGCTCAACTGACTAAGCCACCCAAGTGCCCCCAAAATGTGAACATTTAGATGCATAGGCATCCTTCCCAGCTCAACGTGGTGCTCAGAGGAAAATTCTTAAATAACTACTATGTGTGAAAAGCAACCCAGCAAGAACTGTGTAACCTTAAAGCTTTGTTAAAAATCAATTGTTAAATATAAATAATTTCTATACCTTTCTTGATGCCAGTTTTATACTCTTCCCATTCAGCATCTGGAGTGGAGCCAAAGAAATTTCCTACACACAACAGCAGCTAAAATGAGTTTTTTAAACAGATATATGAGATTTTTTATCAAACAATGCATAATTGATAGTAACATAATTCAGCTAATTATCCTACGGCCTCACACTATGTTTTTTCCTTAATCAGTCTGCAGAATCTCAACACATAATTCTTTAGCAGCAATTGCAGAAGTTAAGCTGAATCTATAAATTACTAAATTTTGGCTCACTGGCCATCAAATCCAAGTTAGGGATGGGGAAGAGGAGGTCAGGGAAAGATGGAGAAATCTACTTCCAAGAATCTCTCTCCAAATACAAAACTTTCAAGTATTAGATACCCCGAGAAGATACAGGGCACAAAAAACACATCTCCTGCCTGTTGTCTTTACTCAATCTTTAACCCCATGACCAGATTATCACCATACCCATAATACTCTTCCGTACACCAGGGGTCTACAGTCTAGTTGGCATCCCCACATAACATTTACATAAGGCTCTTCGGCCTGTGAAGCATCTGCACATGTTATCTGACTTAATCCATACCATACACTCATGAAATATATCTGTGATTCCCAAACCCAGTGGTTAGAATCACCTAGGGAGGTTTTGCTTGTCTGTTTTCAGTTTTGTGAATAGTAAGAAAGTAACAAGTATAAAAAGTACAAAAAATTCAAAAAGTATAAAAAGGTAAAGAGGTCTCCCTTTATCATTCTGCAGCTACTAAGTTCCTGTGCTCACGAAAGGAACTCAATGTAACAAAAAAAGGTGAATATGTGTTCAGTTGAGAAATGAAAAATGAAGTCCAAACTTTATTTTAGTATGTTTGACTATACCAGTAAAATTAGAGTCAGTAAAAGGAAACGTCTTACGTCAAAGTTTCCACTTTTCTTCTGAATTGCTCGAACTCTATTGAATAAAACATCAAACTTTCCTTCAACATCTCCACAAGCCAAGCTGCAAACGAGAGATAAATGTTAAGGCAATTGAGGAAACTTGAATGGGCCATCAGACTCTCATATAAATTTATATGAAAAAGGCTACAATAGGAGGCATGCAGGAAGTATTAAGGGGCAGAGAGGCAGAAAGTGGCAAGAGCTGAGGTTTATAAGGCAGACTGGCCCTGAATTGTGATGTAACTTGTTCCATCATCTCATTTCTGAGTTTTTATAATTCCGACTTACAGTTTTTCTATTTCTCATACCATTTTTTTAATGCCTTTGAACTCATCTTGAAATATAGTTCTTACTGTTTTGTCAGTATGTCTTTCTGATGTGTCCATATCACTGACCATTTTTTTAAGTTTATTTTTATTTATTTTGAGAGCTAGAGAGCAAGCAGGGGAGGGGCAGAGAGAGAGAGGGAGAGCATTCCAGGCAGACTCCATGCTGGCATCACAGAGCCTGATGCAGGGCTCAAGCCCAAGGAACTGTGAGATCATTACCTGAGCTGAAAGCAAGAGCAGACACTTAACTGACTGAGCCAGCCAGGCACCCCATCACTGAACATTTTCAAACTGGGTAGTGACATGTTTCAGAAAGTTCCTTTTAGTAACAGAGTGAAGGAACTGGAGGAATAAGTGACTATAAGCAAAAATATTACCAAAAAGGGGAATACTGAATGAAGATGAAAAGGACAGAAACAGATGACAAATTTAGAATTCTGAACACCGGAATACAATTTGGACTGGGGAAGTAGGGTGGGAAGTGAGGGAGGAGGAGCAATGGAGGACAGTCTAAGGCAGACCCAGGGTCCTGTGATGTAACAGAGGCACAATCAGGGAGAGATCTAAGGAATCCGGTACTGGATACAAAGTAGGGAGCATGCTTACATTTATTTCCTCTGATGCCATCTCTTCTTCCTAACCAGTCTAAATTAAGCTAACAGTTTAATATTCTTTCCTTAAAAACATTAAGAGAACCCCACTACCGAGGCACCTGGGTGGTTCAGTTGGTTGAACGTCTGACTTCAGCTCAGGTCCTGATCTCACAGGTGAGCTAGAGCTTCGCGCCAGACTTGCTGCTGTCAGCGGGGAACCAGCTTCAGATCCTCTGTCCTGCTCTCTCTGCCCCTTCCCTGCTCACGCTCTCTTTCTCTCAAAAATAAGTAAACATTAAGAAAAGAGAGAGAGAACTCCACTGCCTGCAGAGCCACAGCCTTCCACAAGTCCTCTCTCCTTTTCCCCAGGGCTTTCTCCAATTTTCCGTAACAGAAACCTCCTTGACTGTCACTCTGGTCACTCTCTGCCTCTGCCATTCTCTAGGGTAGTTACTTCTAACAGCCCTACACTATGCTTCCTGCGTCTAAGTTTTTCCCATCCTTCAAGGCCCAGCAAATCTCTAAAGCCTTCTTGACTTGTTCAGAAAGTCTTGCTCTTCTGAAACTTCAGAAACTCACATAAGCATCTCAGAGCAAGCTCTGTAATAAACTACTATGTGTTTCTATTTACCTTCTGAGGACGACCTCTTCTAGGAAGCCCTCCAGTCTCTACCAGTCACCAATTCCTGGTGCTCCCACAGGATCCTGTACCCCCTCTATTGTGGCAGTTGTCACATGGATTTATAACTGTTTCTCGGAGAGCCATCATCCAGTTTGTACATCATAGGATGCCTCAAAATTCATCATCTCCCCAACTCAGCCCTTTTCCAGTGTTTTTCTATTCCACTGAAGGGCAGAAATTTAGGACCCCACAGTGCCGACTGCTTCTCAAAGCCAAACCTTTTCCAAGCCCTGTTAATCTCATCTCCTTAATAAACCTTGAATCCCTGCACTTTTCATCTGCTATCACTCTACCTAATCCTAGCTGTCTTCTTCTTTGGCTCTAATTTGTTCTTACACTGCAGCCAGAATCGCTTTTTAAAACAAAAATATGATCCCACCAAGGAGTTCTTAAACATTTCAATGGCCTTAGGATAAAGACAAAAATGCGAACCAACCCTCCCTTCCCTGATTCCTCACAATAAACCAAATATCCCTATTATACTCCCTCCCAGAACCGTGAAGATTCACTTCCTGACATTTATCGACATTAATCTAGATTCTCTGGTTAATATCAGTTCAAAACTCTAAGCTCCATTAGAGCAGGAACTCCATGTCTGCAACGTCTAGCACAGCGCCTGGCATAGAGCAATTTTCAATAAATATTTGTTGAGTGGATTGATGGATGGATGTACACTCTTCACCCCAGCGCCTCCTCGCAAAAAAGTGCGCCAGGGCAGCAGCCCTATCTATCTAGTCTGTTCATAACAGACCAGGGCCCCGTCAATAGGCCCCCTGCCTAGGAGTTTTCGTTAATCAATAAATGGGCTGTGGGGAGAAGTGAAGTGGAAACGTGTCAGAGCCCAGGACGGCCTAAGATGGAGGAAGCCTGACGCTGGCAGCTTCCGCCTCTCCCACCACGGGTGGCCGGGACAGTGTCCTCTCGGAAGCGAAAAGAGACCGGCCCCCACCAGGCAAAGACATGATCGGAGCTCACCAGCCGCCACCACGCTCCCACCCCGGCCTTTTCCTCCTCCCTTCCAGTCACCAGAAAGACCCAGACAGCAGACGCGCGCGCGCGCGCGCACGCACACGCACACACACACACACACACACACACACACACACACACACACACACACACCCACACAGGCGCGCGCGCACGCTTCTGAGCTATGGTCACTCACAGGCGCAGCGGTTTCTGAGCCATTTGTCCCAACAGCCTGAGTTCGGGTGACCACCGAAAACTGAGACCCGGAATCCGTACTCCTAGAAAACCCCGGAGGCACAGCACTAAGACGCGGGCGCACCCAGCCAATGAGGGTTCGCTTATCTACGGAGAGAGCCGAGGGACAGAAGCCTTTCCCAGCTGGCTGGGCCTCCGAGCAATCAAGGAAGGAGAGCAGTGAAGGAAGCGAGGGGAAATGACAAAAAGGATTCCAATTACGTTTTTTGGTTTTTTGGTTTTTTTCCGGAGCAGTTGAAGTTATCGAGCTGCTAGAAAGCTCCCAACCCAATGGTGGGCCCTAATCTAACCATGTCGGTCCAATGGGCAAGACAGACTCTGTCCACACACGCTTTTTTTTTTTTTTTTTGTAAAGTTAAAAGAATATGGGCTCGTGGGTGGCTCAGTTGGTTGAGACTTCGGCTCAGGTCATGATCTCATGGTTCGTGGGTTCGAGCTCAGCATCGGGTTCTGTGCTGACAGCTAGCTCAGAGTCTGGAGTCTGTCTTATGATTCTGTGTCTCCCTCTCTCTCTGACCCTCCCCTGCTCACACTGTCTCTCTCAAAAATAAATGAAACATTAAAAAAAAAAAAGAATAATGACCATCACCTTGATGCAGTAAGTGTCAACGTTACCACAGTTTTTTCCTTCATCTCTCTCTCTCCTTTAAGGTGCACAAGCACTTTTATTATCACTGACTCATTTGAAAGTAAATTGCAGATATCAAGAATACCTTAACATGAAATTCCTAAGAATAAGGACATCCCCTATATCACCAAAATACTGTTAAGGCACCTAAGAAAATTAATTAATTCAATTATATAATCTAACATATATCCATATTTAAAGTTGTCCATTTGTTCTCCCCCCCCCTTTTTTTTTAAATATCTGGGGCTTGTTTTCACTCAGGATACAATTGAGTTTCACACTTGTATTCAGTTCTTTAGTCTTTTAAAATCTACAATTGCCCACATGCATTTTTTGTTGTTTTTCCTGACATTGACTTTTTGGGGAAGTTCAGTTCCATTTGTAGGAGACAACAGTGTGTAAGAAAATGGAAGCAAAGGAGAGAGTTCCTGACAACCCAGGGGCATGAAAAGTTCAGCCAAGTAATTAAAAATTAACTGAAACATAAATTATTTTAAGCAATAACCACAAAGTTCTGGTTTTCCTCCCTTTGGAGGGATTTATTAAATTCCCTGGCTTATTAACTATTGATGCCCTGCTTTGATGGGACACTGAGCATGTGTCTTTTTCTACTTTTAGGGTGATTCAGCACCTAGGAGTAGAAGTCAAGATTGAATCTAGAAGAAGGGTAGAAATTTGCCAAACATGGGCAGGGATTAACTTCAGGAAAAGGAAACAAAAGTAAGATATGAGATCTCATCAGTGGAATTCTATATTATCTTTACAACTTCCTTGCAAATCTAAATTGACACTGAAATATAAAGTTTATGGAAAGAAAGCTCATCCATGGAGATTTAAGCTAGCTCAAGATAGCTGAATATAGTTCAAGTGTCAGAGTAATAGGAAATGAAATTGAAAAAATGAAAGAAATAGGGGTCTTGATCCACGCTAGGCGGTCTGGCTTTAGAATACACATTCATGGGCTCCTGAGTGGCTAAGTCGGTTAAGCATCCGACTTCAGCCCTGGTCATGATCTCGCAGTGTGAGTTTAAGCCCCACATCTGAGCTGTCAGCACAGAGCCTGAAGCCTGCTTCAGATTCTGTGTTTTCTTCTCTCTCTGCCTCTCCCCTGCTCACACTCTGTCTCTGTCTGTCTCTCAAAAATAAACATTAAAAATTTTTTTAAATTAGAATGCACATTCTTCTCATGAGTGTGGAACATTCCTCGGGACAGATAATATGTTAGGCCACAAAACAAGTCTCAACAAATTCAAGTATAAATTATATCAAGTATCTTTTCTAATCACAATGGGATGAGACTTGAGGCACCTGGGTGGCTCAGTTGGTTAAGTGTCTAACTCTTGATTTCAGCTCAGGTCATAATCTTGAAGTTCAACCCCTTGGTGCTGACAGCACAGAGCCTACTTAGGATTCTGATTCTCTCTCTCTCTCCAACTCTCCTTCTGTCCCTCCCCTGCTCGTGCATGAGAACGTCCTCTCTCTCAAAATAAATAAACTTTTAAAAAATGATATGAAACTAGAACTCAATGAAAAATAAGGAAGAAAATGAGAAAGTTTAAAAAATACATGGAAGTTAAACAGAACACTCCTGAACAACTAATAGACCAAAGAAATCATAAGGAAAAAATCTTGACACAAATGAAATGGAAACACACACCCCAAAACTTATGGAATGAAACAAAAGCAGTTCTATGAGGAAAGTTGGTAACTATAAATGCCTATACTAATAAGAAAGGTCTCAGATAAAACAACCTAATATTACAAATCAAAGAATAGAAAAAGAATAAGAAACTAAGTCTAAGGTAAGCAGAAGGCAGAAAATAATCCAGATTATACCAGAAATAAATGAAATAGAGAATAGGAAAACAATAGAAAAGATCAAAGGAAACTGAGCTGGTTTTTGAAAAAGATAAACAAAATTGACAAACCTTTAGCTAGACTAACCAAGAAAAAGAGGGGACTCAAATAAATAAAATTATCAGTGAAAAGGGACACATTTCCACCAATTCTACACAAATACAAAGGAGCATAACAGACTACTGTGAACAATTATATGCCAATATACTGGACAAACAAGCAGAAATGGATAAATTTCCAGAAACATAAAATTTACCAAGACTGAATCAAGAACAAATGGAAAATCTGAACAAACCAATAATGAGTAAGGAGTCTGAATCAGTAATCAAACAACTCCCAATAAAGAAAATCCCAAGATTGCATTATTTCACTGGTGTATTCTACCAAACAGTTAAAGAAGAACTAATGCAATGTCTTTCAAACTCATATAAAAAACCGAAGAGGAAGAAACACTCTCAGGTTCATTATGTGAGGTCAGAATTACCCAATACCAAAGCCAGGCAGTTAAGGATACTATAAGAAAACTATAAGCCAATATCCCTGATTAATAGAGATATAGAATTCTCAGCAAAATACTGGCAAACTGAATTCAACAGCACACTAAGGGGATCATACACCATGATCAAATGGAACTTGTCCCTGAGATTAAGGATTGTTCAACATACTGGAATTGATAATTGCAATAAACCTCATTAATAGAAGAAAGAAAAATAAAAAAATCATATGTTCATCTCAATAGATGTAGGAAAAGCATTTGACAAAATTCAACATCCTTTCATGATTAAAAAAAAACTCCCAACAAATTTTACATAGAAGGAATGTACATAGAAGGAAATTTTATATAGTAAAAGTGATATATGACAAGCCCACAGCTAACATCATACTCAGTGGTCAAAGTGTGAAGCTTTTTCTCTAAGATCAAGCACAAGACAAGGGTGCCCACTCTTACCACTTCTATTCCACACGGTGCCAGAAGTCCTAGCCAATGAAAGATATCCGAATTGGAAAGTAAGCAGTAAAATTGTCTGTTTGCAGAAGAAATCATCTTGTTTATAAATCTTAAAGACTCTAACAACAACAACAAAAACAGAATAAATGAACTCAGTAAAGTTGCAGGATAGAAATTCAATGTACAAAAATCAGTTGTGTTTGTATACACTAATAATAAACTATATGAACATGAAATAAACAATCCTGTTTATAATAGCATCAAAAACAGTAAGATACCTAGGAATAAATTTAACCAAAAAGGTTAAAAATCTGTACACTGAAAACTGTAAGATATTGATGAAAGAAACTAAAGATACAAGTAAGTGAAAAGGTATTTTGTGCTTATGGATAGAAGAATTAATATTACTAAAGTGTCTATACTACCCAAAGCCATCTACAGGTTAATGCAATCTCTATCAAAATCCAACGGCATTTTTCACAGAAATGGAAAAAAACAATCCTAAAATTTGCATGGAACCACAAAAGACACTGAACAGCCAAAACAATCTTGAGAAAGTAGAACAAATTTTGAGGCATCACTCTTCCTGATTTTACACTATGTTACAAAGCAATATCAATCAAAACAGTATAGTACTGACTTAAAAAAAAAAAAAAAAGGCTGGTAGAGCAGAATCAAAAGCCCAGAAATAAACCTATGCATGTACAGTCAGCTAATATTTGACAAAGGAGCCAAGGATATTCAATGGGCAAAGGACAGTTTCTTCAATAAACGGTATTGGGAAAACTGGATATTCACATGCAAAAGAATGAAACCGGACCCCTTGTCTTACACCACTCATAAGTGTTAATTCGAAATGGATTAAGGACTTAACTATAAGACCTAAACTGTAACACTCCTAAAAGAAAGAGAAAGCACTTAGACATTGGTCTTGGCAATGATTTTTTTGGATATGACACCAAAAGCACAAGCAGCAAAAACAAACATTAATAATTAGGACCACATCAAACTAAAAAACTTCTGCACAGCAAAAGGAATAATCAACAAAATGAAAATGCAACCTACAGAATAGTAGAAAATATTTACAAACCATCTATCTGAGAAGGGGTAATATCCAAAATATATAAGGAACTCAAACAACTCAATAGCGAAAAAGCAAACAATCTTATTTTCAAAATGGGCAAAGGGGAGTGCCTGGGTAACTCGGTTGGTTAAGTGTCCAACTCTTGGTCTCAGCTCAGGTCTCAATCTCATGGTCTTGAATTTCAGGCTGTGCATTGGGTTTCATGCTGGGCATGAAGCTAGTTTAAAAAATTATAATAACGAAAATAAAAATGAGAAAAGGACCTGAATAGACATTTCTCCAAAGACATACCAATGGCCAATAAATACATGAACATGATTAGTCATCAGGGAAATGCAAATCAAAACCACAATGAGGTTATTATCACCTCACACCTGTTAAAATGGCTATTATTACAAAGGTTAGAGATAAATGTTGGCGAGGAAAAACCTTGTGTACTGCCAGTGAGAATGCAAATTGGTACAGCCACTATGGAAAACAGCATGAAGCTTCTGCAAGAAATTAGAAAGAGAACTATCATATTATCCCGTACTATCCAGAAATCCCACTTCTATGTATATATCCAAAGGAAATGAAATCATTATCTCAGTGAGATACCCGGCACCCCCACATTCACTACAGCATTATTCATGATAGCCAATACATGAAAACGACCTAAGTGTCCAGGGATGGATGAATGAAGAAATTGTAGTGTATACGTTTACAATGAAAAAAGGAAATCCTGCCATTTGTGATAACATGGATGAAGCTTAAGGGCATTATGCTAAGTGAAGTAAGTCAGAGAAACACAAATACTGTACAATCTCATACGTGAAACCTAAAAAAAAACCAAACTCATAGAAACAGAGTAGATTGGTGGTTGCCAGGAGTTGGGACAGTAGGAAAAATGGGAAGATGTTGGTCAAAGGGCTATGACTTCCAGTCATGAGTAAGTTCTAGGGATCTAATGTACAGCACGGTGACTGTAGTTAACAATACTGTATTGTTAGTAACTGTAGTAACAACTGTACAGTTGACTCTTGAATAACACAGGAGTTAGGGGTACGCTCAAAAATCTGTATGTAACTCTTGACTCCCCCCACTGTTGACTGGAAACCTTACTAATTACAAACAGTTGATCATATATTTTACATATGATATATATTATACACTGTCTTCTTAAAGTGAGCTAGCAAACAAAAAACATTAAGAAAAACATAAAAAAATACACTTAGAGTACTCTACTGTATTTATCTAACAAAAGCCGCATGTAGATGGACCCAGCCCGATCAAACACACGCTGTTCATGGGTCAACTGTGTCTGCAAGTTGCTAAGAGAGGAGATCTTAACTGTCCTCACCAAACACGCAGAAAAGGTAACTATGTGGCATGATGGCTGTTAGCTAACCTAAAAGGTAATCATTTCATAATATGTACATATACCAAATCATCATACTGTACATCATAAACTTACATGTTATGTCAATTATAGCTCAATAAAGTTGGGGAAAAAATAAAGAACTTACACCCCACGCCCCCAACAAAACATACACACACACACACACACACACACACACACACACACACAGAAAATATCGGTATTTTCACCTTTATCTTGGTAACGCCCTGTATCCTGAATGTAACTGGGTAGCTTGTTCACTATATACATCAATTCCAAAATACTAGTTTCCGTGTCAGGATATATATCTGGCCAAATGTTTCAAATCTTACATGAAAAACAGTTATACAAAGTTTATAATAAAGAACCAAAGGGAATCACATTAAACAAGTTCATCCTCAGCAACACAAAAGTGAAGTGAAATATTTCATTAAAATTTTGGTTTCTAAGTAAAAAAAAAAAAAAAAAAGCCTGGCTTTTTCAAAGAGGCTATGAGAAGTCACTAAAGGAGTCTCCGCAGGAAGGGTAATGTGGTCACTTCACACTTTAGAATGACTGTTCTGGCAGCAGTGTGGATGGCTGAAGGGATCCTCACAGCAATTGTGCCGAGGGACAGATGATAAATGATGGTCTGGAACAGAGATGGGGGAAATGACAGAAACAGGGTCAAAAACTCTCTTGGAGATGGAATTGGGGACCTCAGACACCTTCCTAACTGCTAGCACCTAACTCTGGATAAGGATGCCCATCTTTGAAACTGGACTGGTCCTCCATCCATTTATGTGTTTAGTCTGAAAGGAAGATGATCAAGTCCCTAGGAGCCCCCTTGATCCTGCAGGCACAAGTAGGAAGATATTTTACAGATGCTTTTACTTCACGAGTGGCAGCCCTCCCCCCTCCCCCCATCTAACACATACACACACATACACACACTTTGTCTTCATCACATTTCCAAAGGAAGCACATTGCAAGATGTTATCTATCTCTAGACATCTGACTCACACAGAGGAAAAGACGGGTAGGACCCATCACCTACATCAAGCTATCAAAATACTCCTTTCACTGCTTCTACTCAGTCTAGAGGACTCAGCCTGAAATTATTTTAAGATTTTCTGCTATTTGATGGGACACCTGCGTGTCTTAGTCAGTTAAGTGTCTGACTTTGGCTCAGGTCATGATCTCATGGTTCACGGATTCAAGCTCTGCGTTGGGCTCCATGCTGATGGCTCAGAGCCTGGAGCCTGCTTCAGACTCTGCGTCTCCCTCTCTCTCCGGCCCTCCCCTGTTGGCGCTCTGTCTCTGTCTCTCAAAAATGAATAAACGTTAAAAAAATAAAATAAGAAAAAGATTTTCTGTTATTTATAATGTTATGGAAAAGTAAATTACTAACATTCACAGGTGATAATCCATAGGGTAATAACCTATAAAGAACAAGTTTGTTTTCCTTTTTAAATTTAGGATCTTATTAGCAATACATTAGCATCATTAATAGAAAAAAAGAACCATTGATACAGAAACTCAAAACCAGCCATTAAGAAAATAATGTAATAATCAACATCGTGAGAGAAAACAGGTCCTCTCATTTGATCTACTGGCAAACCCAGGTTTATCCTGAACTTTGAGAGACTCTCTGTCCCGAGTGGATGATGAAACATTCAAGTAAAAGGTAAGGAGTTTTAAGTGTGAGTTTCGGAGGGATGCTGCCCCCCAAGAAGTTCAGGGCTGGCCACAGTCCTCCAGCTCACTCCAGTGCTGGGACACTTCTGGGACGACCAGCAGAGGTTCCTTTCGAGGAGTTTTGACGTCACCAGCCTCGGGACTCGGGTCTTATAAAACCTTCCTCCATGTTAAAAAAAAAAGATAATGTTCCACAGGGATACGTTTTTCATCGCTTCTCCAGCTTCTTGTACTTGGCTTCTACCAGGGAGACAAAGAGAGAGAGAGAGAGAGAGAGAGAGATCTTTTAAAATCAGCTCTTACAAAGATCTTTTTTACTTAGCATTTTCAGGCAAATTAAAAAATATCGATTATGTAAAAAAAAAAAAATCTATTGGCTTCAATCTCATCATCGTCCAAATTGGGTCCAACCTGGAGGCACGCCGTCAATATTAACTATCATATTAGCTAAGGACAGATACTTTTGGGTATCGATCAACCACGTGCACAACTTAAGACGGGGAGTCAAACACACACACAGAATGAAGAACAAGTCCCCTAAGTTCTAACCCTGTCATCAGAACCTGCTCCAATGGCTCCACCAGGGTCAAGCAGATCTACTGGCACCTGAGCCAGGAGGAGCTTTACTAAGCACAGTACAGTGTTTCTCCAGGCACTCTCTGGGAGCCAGACTCTCTGGACGTATAAATGTCTGTTTCTCCTTTTCTTTTCTTTTTCTTTCTTTTCTCTTTTTTTAATCTTTGTTTATTTTTGAGAGAGAGAGTGCGAGCAGGGGAAGAATTGAGAGAGAGGAAGAAACAGAATCTGAAGCAGGCCCCAGGCTCTGAGCTGTCAGCATAGAGCCCAACGCAGGGCTCGAACCCATTAACAGCAAGTTCATGACTCTGCGCTGAAATCAAACACTTAACTGACTGAGTCACCCAGGCACTCCACTCCTTTTGTTTTCTTATCCCTACACCTCACTATAGGAAAGCAATTTTGAAAGACAAAGACAAAGAGATTGGGGTGCCTGGGTGGCTCAGTCGGTTGAGCGTCTGACTTGGGCTCAGGTCATGATCTTGTGGGTTCGAGCCCCTCTGTACAGACCGCTAGCTCTGAGCCTGGAGCCTGCTTCATATTCTGTGTCTCTTTCTCTCTCTGCCCCTTCCCTGTTCACGCTCTCTCTCTCTGTTTCTCAAAAATAAATAAATGTAAAAAAAAAAAAAAGGAAAGACAAAGAGATTTAAAAGACTCTCAAATAAGCCTCTTATTGTGATAGATTTCCTTTTTCTTTAAAACCTGGAAAGCATTTGGTACAATGCCTTCTATATAGTAAGGTTAACCAGTCACCATTTAGTAAATTTAATTTTGGACAATGAAACTGTTAATCACCACTCATGTCAAATCTCAGTTAAAAACCACTCTCCTAAAGTAGTCAACAACTGTCAATGATGAAAATAATCTATAAATTATACTGAGGATAAAAACAATTTCATTGTTTTTAATCATGGATGTAAGAGCCAGAGCCAGAGAGAAAGCCATCAACAAGTACCAATTTCCTCCTTAAAGGAAAAGTAAACTCTTGACTGACTTTTCTGTTTTTTAAGACATATGTATCTGCATTATTAAAGATGCTTCAGCCTGCTGAACCATAATTTTAAGAGTTCAAGTTCTGTAACCAAACAGACCTGGCTTGGAATATAGCACTTTCACGTGCCAGCTTTGTGTCCTTAATGCAAGTTATTTAACCCCATCAACCACTTTCTTCCTCCAAGGAATGGGGATAAAAATCATGTCTTTATCTCACAGATTATTGGGAAGATAAAATAATACATGTACAGTACTAAGAATAGTACCTGATATATATCAAGTACTGAGGAAATAGTATTTTTATTACTACTACTACTAAAAAATTACTCTCATTAAGTTTTTGTGAAAATTAATTAAAACAGATGGTTATAGGTACACCATAAATGTTAACTATCCTATTGGCTGGGGTCATACAGGGTGGGGATGGGCGGGGGGGGTGGATTACTCTTATTACATCAAAACAGAATAAAAATGGTTACCCAGTTTTTTTGAATATGCATCCAACTTGTAGGCTGCCTGCTCAAGAGCTGCTACCTGTTCTTCAATTACATTGATCTGATCCAGGTAAGGCTGCAGTCCAGCATCTTTGAAAACAAAGACAGGCCACATGTTCATACAGCCTCAACAAGGAGTATAGAAAAGACTGGAAAAGAAAGAATGCTAGTGTCCCTCCAACTCGGCCCAGGACACACTAGATGGGGTGACATATTTCTGATCACTCACAGGACAGCAGCTAGCTGATCAGGGAGATTACTTCTCTCATCTACTAATTTTCCTCTCTTTTAAATTCCTTGCTCCTCAAGCAATCTTTCTGTAACTGATTCAGTTTCCCGGGTCATCCCATACTAAGAAAGAGTGCCCTAGAGATAGGGAACATACATAAAACTCAATGGAAAAATATATTCTACCAGTCTCGAAATTAGCATTTTCCATTTATAGATGTTCTGGTTTTCTGCTTAGAAAGTAGTCCTTTACGGATTGCATTGTTAAATAAATTCATTAGAATCTGGCCATTATTTTTCTCCCCTCTCCTTTTCCAGGAATAAACTGACCAAATCAAGATTCAGAAGCGGAAATAACCATACTGAAACATGCTAATCTTCAAAATGGAAGAAATTCACCTTTACTTTGTAATTAATTCACTTTTAGAGAATGAGCTCCCTTGGAACAGGTGACGTCTTCCCTCCACTTCTCCACAACCCCAAGCACAAAAGAATATTAAATACAAACATGTTAAATTATAAATGTTATTACTTACACTTTTGGTTTAAGTCCTTTAAGTTTCTACTAATGTTTATAGCAATATCTTTCATTTCAAGATACTTCAGGCTGGTTAGTTTATTCATATTTTCCAGGAGCTTATAGTCTTCGCTGGTGGCTTTAAAATAAACAGAAGATGTGATGCCTTTAAGACTTGTCATAGATCACTGGAATGTGGAATTATAGGCCAAATGGTAGTTCAAGGCAGGACCCAGAGAATGTCAAAGGAGCAGGCCACTATTGATTTACAACATTTATACTCAGCCTGTGTACTATGAATGTCTAGGTAGAAACTCAGATAATAATCAGCATACTATTTAAACCAATTAAGATCCAGAGACTTCAGAATCTTGGTTAGAAAGGGAAATAAATTCATGCCCTAAGAAAAGAGAGGTGACATAGTCTTCGTATTTCTGTGGTATGAAAACATAAAATTTCGGGAACTGCATCAAAAATATATACAAAATCAACTAGGACCTCACCGCTTCTTAGTAACGCATTGATTACTATTTGACTCTATACTGCATTTTATGCACTGACTTTTCCAAACCATTTGTCTGCTCCTCATATACTCAATTCCCTTCCCCATCCCTACTCAGAAACAAATGGCTTCTACTCCAATTTTCCTGAAAAGTGGAAAACTCTACTTACATAAGCTCCCTCAACCTTTCTGCCTCACTTCAAAACTTCTCTGTACCCTAATATTGTCCCAAGTGGCAGGAGGGCTCCTATTCTTATCAAGACAACTTCTCCTGTGCCCTTGCTTCCAACCCTTCAGGGCCTCTCTTCAATCATACCTTTTTCCTCACATTCCAAATCTCTCTCTATCCTGGCAGCTTCTTCTCTAACCTGAAATATATTCAGGTTTCCGCAGCCCAAAAGCATTCTCTCTTCTGCTACACCTATATCATTTACTCGTAAAGCAAAGGAGCTTCACTGCTAATCCTTTTGAAAAGAGTAACTTATATTCACTGCTACCTCTTCCTCACCATTTGTTCATGTAAACCCTTATAGCCTGGCCTCTGCCCCACTATCCAGGGAAATTACATGCTTCAAGGTCATGGTGCTTCCTTAACCACCAAATCCACAGTGTCTTCTCAGTTATTATCCCCCTGAATCTCTTCATAGTACCTGGCCCTGTGATCTCCCTCTTTTCACAAAATGTTCATTTCCCTTGTCTGCTACATCATCATATTACCCTATTTTCTAATCTCTTTCAACCTGCTCTTTGTAGCTTTCTATGCCAGATGCTTTCTCATTCATCCTTAACTATCCCTTCCCAAGTTTTACTCAGCTGTGACACATGACTGATGTTTACAAGGGTGGTACCTTCCTATGGGCATCCCCAGGGTGATGCTAGCTTCCTTTCAAACTCAAAAAAGCATTTGTACAAGTAAGAATGACAATCACAGGGGAATTACGATTACAATTTTAATTACTTAAAATTAATTTTATAAGCAAGTCATGTGTAATCAATCCTAGGTACTATAAGTACTGTTGTTAGAAACAAATGATTTGCCCCATACAGGTATTCACTGGGACTGTAGGTGAGGCCCTTGGCTACCTGAAAGCGCATCCTTGCCAATCTCATCCTGCAGAGCCTCGACACACACCACAGTGCAGGTGACTCCCAAATCTGTTTCTCCTGCTCTGATCGCTCTCTGAGCTCAGGACTCACATGTGCAAGTCACTTGAGTGTTCTGATAATATCAAAAATCAGCCAAGCCCAAACCAAAAATATTTTTACACTAAACGTGGTTCCACTTTTCTACTTCCCTATTTTAGATGATGGTACCGCCAGTTTAAAACCTCAAACACATCTTGGGCTGCTCCCAACCTTCCACAGACACTTCAACAAGTCCTATAAATTCCACTTCTGTGATATTCTTGTACCCAGGCTCTCCTTTCCATTCCCTTTACCATCCCCCTGTCACTGACCATCACCATTTCTTTTCATCTGAAATCTTGGCCATATATCCCTGAGCTCTATCTTTCATATTCATACGTCAGTGCTAGCAAATTAGTCTAAAACAAAGGCTATACACTCTAATACCTAGAAGCCAGCAAGATCATATAAATGACTGAAGCAAGCCAGATGTTTGCATGTTAAACACATTGGATTATTCACTTCCATAAAGAAATCTGTTTGTTCCCACTTCTTGGAACATGCAGTCTTCCGATCCATCATTTACTTTATGAACTTCGATAGAAATATTGGTACAGAAAATTGTTTCTCTACCACTACTAAAAAGAACACTGTAAGAACAGTGATAAATGGCAACTGACCAGGTCTCAGTAAAAGGGAGAAAACAGAGTGGTGGGGGACACATTACATCGCCCTAAATCATTTAGAGGAGACAGCTGCTCCGCTCTAGCCAATCATAGCATTGCAAGGGGGAAACAGTATTGCCAAAATCTTTGGAATTTTTAAAGAGAACCCAAAAATCTATATTTTGCTACTTGGTTTTTCTTGCTCAGAAATAACTAAGTAACTAATCAGACTGATAGAGCCTCATAAGCCCTCCCATTCTCATTCAAGCCTTTTCTCATTAATTCTGGTTCCCAAATTAAACTCACATCAATTGCCTGGGGAAGTGAAACAATATAAGAAATGCTTATGAGAGGCCACATATGACCAGACTTCACTTTTTGGACCCTTCTTCACACATAGGTCATGTATTGACCTGAAAATACACAATGAACCCCAAAATTAATCATGTCCCAAAGGGTGGGTCACCAAATCCTCAGACCAAGCTGGCAGGTCCCTAACTCTGCAGATTACTCCCTATTCCCCAATTTCATTTCTCTTTGCCCTAGTAAATACATCTGCTTTAAGAGAGCAAACTGCTTGCTTATACCACACCACTCACTAATCGTTTCCCCCTTTTGGTCAATCATTCCCTTCAGGGTCCTGATCAAAATGCACCTCCCCCAAGAAAGCACTTCTTGATGAATTCGTTTTCTGTCTTCTCATAGTTAGTCTACACTTACGGAGGCCTGCAGAATTGTATTAAGTATTTTTATGTATTTTTGAAATTAGCTAGTGAATTTCTACAGGGAAGGAACAGACCTTTTTCTTTCCCATTCATGACTTTCCCAAACTTCCAACAGGCGTATTTCAGAGCATGAGTAGTGTTGGGGAGGGAGGCACAGACTGATGCTGCTAAAGCACCTCACAGGGCTCCCGGAGCCAAACCGCAGCTCCATAGATTTGTATAGGGCAGTACCCGAATCAGCCCACCCCACGCCTTACCCGTCAGTTCCCCAGTCAGGTAAGTTGCCATTTTGGAGAACATGTCCCGGCAGAGCTCAGTGATGTCAGCTTCAGCCGGCTCCTTTGCTTCCTCAGCTGTCTCCACGGCGGCATCGTCTGGATCAAAGGAGAACGAGTAAGTGTCCCACCGTACACCGTGTCCTAATCCAGCGATGGCATCTTCTCCCCAAACCCCTTCACCTGTCCTCATTCGATCAAGTCGGCTCCACTCTCTATGTGCCATAATTTAAAGTCTCTCACTTTGTCCTTGCACCACCTGACACCCCAACTCTGCTCCCTTGCACCAGCCCTTGGCTCACACCCGATCCCGTGGCCAAACCATCTCAGTCGCCCGGTCAGGTGCTCCCCTCCGACCTGCTTGCTCCTGCCAGGCGAGCCCCGGCCTCGTGCTGGACACTTCATCCCCAATCACTCTGCGTACCTCGAGCTGTCTCCTCTCTTTGGGTCGCCGGGACACCCTCAGTAGCCGCCGCCGCCGCCATGCCTGGCCCCGCGCTACTTCCGGTTGTGGGATGCCTGCGCATGCGCGCCGGGCGTATCCCGCCCTCCCCGACCCCGGGTTCGCAGTCCTGGGATTCTCCACCTCTCCGCTGAGTCTTGTTTCACAGGATGAGTAATAAAGTATAAGCATGAACCTGACAGTGAAGCTCAAATAAGCTATGGTGAGTCCATCCATTGCCAAGAGTTGCGACGCCTGGAACGGAGAATCTGCTCATCCCTACATTATAGTAAGACCGACGACCTGTCCGGTTGGTTGAGTTCAGGTGGCCTGCTGACCAAAGTCACAGAGATAAGTTGCCCCTCTCCAGAGACTCCTCACCCAGGCTGGTATTAGTCGCCAAAGACGGTTCAGGGAATCCTTTTGAAGGTAGTCTCATCCAACCTTTAGGAAATCTTCACTCATTGATTTCTGAACAGAAATACTCCCCCTTCAATGTCTTGGATAAACAACTCATTGCATTGCCCCTTTTCCTTTTTTAAAAGTTATTTATTTATTTATTTATTTATTTATTTATTTATTTATTTATTTATTGAGAGAGAGAGAATGAGCAGGGGAGGGGCAGAGAGAGAGAGAGAGGGAGGGAGAGAGAGGATCCCAAGCAGGCTAAACTCCCATTGCAGAGCCCCAACTCACAAACTGAGAGATCACCTTAGGGGAAACCAGGAGTCTGACACATTACGGACTCAGCCATCCAGGCGCCTCAGCCCCCTTTCCTTAGGTTGCAGGTTGGTACCTACTTCTCTTCAGCTGATACAGCCTTTCTGGAAGAAAGCTTTGTAACTCTTTTATGACTGAGGATACACTCTGTTTATCTTGATTGCATTTAACTGTTTCACAAGTCTCCTAGGTGTAGAGAGTGTATGTGATGGGATGGTGAAACAGGTGGGAGAAAGGAATGGATGAGAAAAAGCAACTAGGGAACAAGGTGCAAAATGAGGAAGAGGTAAAGATCACAGGGCAAGGGAAAAGGGATATATAGCAGGTCTTGGGATGCAAAATTATACACCCAAAATCTTGGTGAAGTTTTCAGTTTTATCCCTGGTTATCCTCCATCTGCACCCTCTCCCCTCCCACACTCTACACCACACACACATACACACCAACTACCCTTCATGCCAGAGTAAGGCCTACTTTACTCTCTTCATCCTGAGGACCAGGGATCCCTAGGTCACAGTCTCCACTCTCTCTAATGGTACAGTCATAGTGCCAACCATTTCAAATCATTGCTATGAACCAGCAGTTCTTGTTTCAGGAATTATTGGGCAGCCCAGCCCCTTCGCATTGTCACTGTCCCCACTCTACACTTCCCAGCAGGGATGAGTGCCCCCAGCCCAAGTACAAGAATGGCTCCCAGCTCCAGCCTCTTTTCTTTTCCCTAAAATCCCAGAAGCAAATGCAAAGTCCTGATTTTCCTAAGGATTTTTATTGATAGCCACCAGAGAAACCCATATTGTTCTTTACAAGAATAGAGTCAGAGCCCACCACATTTTAGTCCAAAGATCTCTGTTTCTGGAGGTCATTTCTTTGTCTGATTCTCCTTAGGCTCCATCTTTGTCCCGGTTTACAGTCCCTGCAGTTCCCAGTGTTTAGTGGAATGTTGGGAGCAGGCGCCTTCACAGACTTTGCTCTGAGTGGAGGGGTCACTCCAGCTCCTCTTTGACATTGTAATCTCCACACCTGAGAAAGTCTTTTGTCTTCTAAGGCTTCCCCTTCTCTTTCACTTGGAAAGTATGGAGAAGATGAGAGTCCTGTGGGTGCTAGCCTCAGCTCTCTAGATCGACAAAGGATAAGATTCACTGGCAAATATGAAGACATTCAGATAATGCTGCTCTGTTCTACTTTTTTCCC
This sequence comes from Suricata suricatta, assembly GCF_006229205.1. Lineage (NCBI taxonomy): Eukaryota > Metazoa > Chordata > Mammalia > Carnivora > Herpestidae > Suricata > Suricata suricatta. The sequence continues at coordinate 158,798,746 of NC_043701.1, forward strand.
CCAAATCGTGGCTATCCAGGTGCCAGGTGCTTAGGGAACACCACCCTCCCTTCCTTTATTTGGTTTATTATTGCCTTTATTTTCCCATCACAGCAGAGCTAGGAGCACAGGAAGTGAGAGGTCCAGTGGGAAGTGTTATTTCACAGAGCTACATGGCTGCACACAGAAACACTGAGTCACAAGCACAAGCGTGATGCAAGCTACACATAGAAACACTGGCTCTAAAGGGCAGACGCGAGGTGGACTCAGCAGTAGCAGTGGTGGGAGCTGCTGCCCTAGGAATAGAGGGCATGTCTTGAGGAGGTCTCTGTGGAGGCAGTGAGGGAGGAGCCTGCGGTCTGCTTTAGAACCCCTGCCCCACCACTCTCCTGCCCGCTCTGGACTCCTCAGGGGACTGGAGTCACAGCTGGGGCTGGCTGCAGGTGTTCCCAAATGCCTTGATCCCCCTGTTGGAATAAAAAGGGACAGGTCATTTGAAGGAGGAATTTGTATCCCACTTCCTTTTTTCTAGAAAATCTGTAACTGATTCTTCAACCTCAGACCATCTCCTGGAGCCCAAGGCAGCCTTCAGGCCAGAGCAACCAACTTCAGGCCTTCCTTCCACCCCTTACTCCCACTGATATAGTGACTACTATGAACATGTTGCCCCGGGAGCCTGAAAATAGGCTCTTCCCAAAACGTTTTGCCTCTAGCCACTGAGTGGAAAAGATGGCAGAATTCCAATGTGGGGAACCAAGGGGATCAGGTGAAGGCTCACTCACCATGCCTGGGTAGGGAGTTAGCTGGCCCTTCCCTTCCAGCATCTTCAGCTTTGAGCCCACAGCATCCACCTGGGACATGACTCCTTCTAGGACAGTCTCCAACTTCAGAACTCTCCTTGTGAGTCTGTACAGGATTTGAGAGAGATGGAAGGAGCAGAAATATGTGCCTGGGGGGCTAAGTGTCTGTAGGGGCAGGGAGGACAAAATGGTTGGATGAGAGCATGGAAGGTAAGGCCCAGCCTTGTAGGGAAGAGTTAAAGGGAGGCAGAAGTTCTTCCTGGGTTCAGACAGAATTATAAGGTTGTGGGAAGAAGCTCAAGGTAGGACACTATAAACACACTCAGCCCTGGGGCCCCTGCTGCACATACGTGTAGAATTCTTCTCCTGAAACCCAGCCACCTGCTCTGGTAGCCTCTGGACCCGACTCGCCTGGTGGACTACTCACAATGGACCGGCCCAAGTTCTCAATCTCAGCGTTGAGGGCCACCTGATCAGGAAGTCAGAGAGAAGAAGATGACTCTGGGAATTGATCAGCTCCTGTTTCATCACCTGCTCAAATGGGACCTCAGGACCAGGCCCTTTGGGCTCCAGTTCATGCTAGTCCCCTTCCCTCTCAAACTCTAGAGACAATAGGATCAGTGTGGTGGTACTGGATACAAAGCTGGACCAACCTCTGGGAGGAAATCACTTCCCCAAAAACCAAAACATGAGCTCTTGGAAGCCTTAATTAATGAGACCCTTGCTAGAATCCAACTCAATTTGGCAAAGGAAGAACAGTACCAGGATTCCTGCCACTTTCTCTCCTGCCCTTGAATTTTTGGTCTACAATGGATGGGGATGAAGCAGGCACAGCTAAAGAGCTAAGGATCTGAATTTGAAAATCCCAAGTAGAAGGCAAATCCTCAGAAGCAATTGTCAGAGATTCTTGGGCAATTGATCCTTTCCCCCTAAAACCGTTTTATAGCAGTGGTTCTCAACTTTGGCTGTGCATTGGATCACACTAGGGAGTCTTTTTGAAGTACTGATGTCTGGGCCCTCACTCTTCCAGAGATTCTGTCTAGGGTATGTGGCCTGAGTATGAGGATTATTTGACTCCCAACCCCCACCCCACCAGGGTATGCTAATGTGCAGCAGTTTGAGAACCACTATTCTAGAGAGTACTTTCCTGCCCATCTATCAAAGGATTTTCAGTTTGGATTTGTGTTCTGAGTATGTTCTCAGGGAGGGGAGAGTGAACATTTTTCTTTCACTGCCTCTCCACCAGCCAGCTGGGCTCACCTTCTTCTCCTCTAGGTCCTGTTGCATTTTTTCCTGTTCTTTCTTGTCCAGGATGTGATTCCCATCTTGGTCAAACCTGGTGAAGGCGGCTGTGAGCTCAGTGATCTCATGCTCTGCGTGTCCCAGTCTGAGGAGAACAGTATGATGAAATGATTTCTGTCCTTTTGTGGCTGTGATCTTTCAATATGGACTCCCTACTTTTTTCCAAACTCTATGGCTCTTGTTCTCTGGGGAAGAAGGGGACTATGTGGGAAAGCCAGGATCTCCAAGGTCTAGCATTTTTACTCCCAAGAAATTGTTTTAATCTATTTCTTCCTTCTCTGACTCCTGCTGACTAGATTCAGGCCCTCCTCATGTTCTGTAGGAATTATTGAAAAATCTCTGCTTCTAAATAATCTGTCCCTCCACCCCTACCTGGTTAGCTTCTTCACTCCCTACCCCTGAAATCCATCTTGTATAATGCAACTAGAGTAATTAATCTTTTTGGAGTACAGGTCTAAACATACCCCTTCCCTGCTTAAAATCCCTCCTGGGCACCCTATTCTTTGGATAGAATGGTGGTATTCAAGGCCCTTCCTAGAGTGGTCCTGGCTCATTCCTCTGGCCTCATTTCCTGCTATGCCCATTTTTATTTGATACCTTAGCAACTTACTATTCCTGTATATGTTGCTCAGCTGAAAACATCTGTGCTTTTGTATATGCTTTCAATCTCTTCTTGGAGTGGACTTACCCTGCTTGTCTACATGTAAGCTTTTCATCCTCTAAAACCCTATTCATACATCACCTCTTCCAGGAAGCCTTTCCTTAAGCTCAAAAATAGAATTGAATACTCTCTTTCTTTGTGCTCCCTCTCTTCTGGTCACTTCTCTTGTTGAAATTGTTCTGTGATTCAGTTTATTTGCTTATATGTGCATGAGCTCCTGGAGGACAAAGACTGTCTCATTTAATTGTGTGCCCTACTCAGTACCTGGCCCACAGCTGGCGCTCACAATACATTTGTTCAGTGTTTGTTAATATGTTTAACTGGGAGGCAAAGAGGCTAAAGGAATAGGCCAGTGTTTGTGGTGGAACAAAGAACCAACTGCAAAGTTTTGTGGGAGTGAGAAATGCATGTGCTGATTGGGAAATTAGATTACATTAGTCCTAAGAATTGTCCAACAAGGTCCAGAATGTTACAGAACATGGTCGAAGAACTTTAAACCAAGGGCACAATTCTGAAGGTCAGAATCAGAGGCCTATAGGTCAAAATCAAAGACCAAAAGTTAAAGTCAGAGGCGCCTAGGCCAATATCAGAGGCTTTTAGGCAAAGGATGTATCTTTGAGGGCCAAGAACTTAATAGACCAATGTCAGAGAAGGTTGGATCTCTGGTTGCTCACTCTCTCAAGGTGTTGGTGAAATCCTCAAATTGGATCTCCTGCTCCCCACGCTGCAGGACCTTCTGTACATCTGAAACCCGCTCCTTCCTCAAACGCAGCCTCAGCAGGGTCTTGTTGTAGCCCTGGAAGGGGCAAGGAAACAGGTACAGTTCTTATAGCCTTCTCATCATCCCTGGCCCCCTCCCCCACCCACTAGATGCTAGACTTCCAGGGATGAGTCAAAGGCAAACAAGGGCACAGGGCCCCACACCAGTCAGAAACAGGCCAGGACACAGAGCTTTGGACCTGGGCCCTAACACAGATGTATCACTCAAGGAGAATGAGTGGTTACCTGTTTCAGGAGGTCAGAAAGTTGCAGCTCATCCTTCTGTCCAGCTAACTCTTCCTTGACCTCTGAATATGTATCATTGATGATGGCCAGGAACATGTTCTGGAGATAAAGTGGGGACTTGGGTCCTCACCCCCAGATTCACTAACAGCATTGTGCCCACTAACCCTATTAATGTCCCAGACACATATTCTAAAGGGGCCAATGCTTTCAATCTCAGCTCTGCAGGCCACTACCCCCTGCATCTCAGGGTTCCAAAGACCCTGTTTAGCACAATCCCTTTAGGGATCAAGCTCCCTCATCCACCTGCTATTCCTCACTCAGTTGCTGTAGTAACCTGACTGCAAAGAGAGCCCATCATATGCCAGAGTTCACCTCCATATAAGGGCCTACCAGTCACTTGAGAGTACAGTTTTGTTATCTTTACCATCTAACCCCAGTCCAACCTATCTATCCCTAACCATGATCAAATAAAGATTTCTGGCTTTGTTAATAAAAATTAAACCCAGATCTTTCATAGTTGGCAGAGAGAAAGAGAATACAAAGCAATGGTAATAGAAATGGGCAGAAATTCGTAGAGGAAGGGGAGAATAGATGTAGAAAATTTTAGGTTCAACTACTGCTCTTCATGGGACACTTTCCTCTCCCTTTCCATTCTTGGAGACTAAGGGTTTGGTTTTGCTGAAAGAGCCTGCAGATTCCCTTTTACTCTGCAAACTGACTATCCTGGCCTTGCTGAGCACATGAGTCAATTCTCAGAAGATCCAGAAGCTCCCCCACTTCCTCTTCATCCCTGATTTGAGACACCCAGCTTAATACTGAGTACAAAATATGGGGGGTTCAAAACCTCATCCTGTAGGTTTTTTATGTCTCCACCCCTCAGGATCCCAATTCCCACCTCCCAGAGGGACCCTCACCAAGAGCACGAAGAAGACAAAGAAGACATAGGTGACAAAGTAGGCAGGTCCCAGGATGCGGTTGGCATTGTCAATAGCGTTGTAGTCAAAGTCCCCAAGGATGATCCGGAACTGAGTGAAACTGAGAGACCAGGGTCTGGACTTCACCTAGAGCCTAACCATAACTCTGACACCTATTCACACCCCCAAACCACTTTCCTAACTACCATTCTTCAGTGAATTCAGTCAGACCTCCCTTGTACCTCCAGCCCAACCTGATAGAGACATAGTGAGGTGCATAGATACTTGAGCACATCCACCAGGGTTTCTGGAGATTCTCACACAGACGCTTTAAGCACAGACACACCTGCACACACACTCAGCTTCCCCAAGGATACACACACCCACAGCGCTGGAGGGTGAGGGGCCAGGAAACAGTGAAGGGGGCAGGACACACACATGCACTTGATGAAAGTGCTGAAGTTTTCCACTTGGGTCCCAAAAAGCAGGTAGCCAAGTTGGGCATAGGCGAAGAAAACAATGAAGAACATGACAGCAAAACCCAGGATGTCCTTGGCACAGCGGGCCAGTGTGGAGGAGAGCTGAGTCATGGTTTTGTTGAAGCTGATGTACTTGAATATCTGTAAAGGCCATTTTGAACCAAACAGTGAAGGAAGAAAAGAAACAAGCTTTAAATAGTGCACTCCAGGGACCCATGGAAACCACCAGAGCTGCCAAACTAGACAAGGAAAATGGGACAAGTACTGAACAAGGGAGAATGAGTGCCCTGAGGTGTTGTTAGAGGTGAGGGATTCCAAAGTACCTTGATCCAGGCAAAGAAGAGGTTCACAGCATTCATGTTGTTGTACTGTGTCTGCCAGAAGGCGAGGAACTCGAAGTCAGCATACGTGTTTGGCTGCTGCAGGAGCTTCCCCATCAGTCGGTTCACCTCCAGGGTTCGGAATATGTGGAAGCCCACAGCCACAATAGAGAGCTGTCATCACAGGGGTCAGACGTGTCAGAGAAGTCAGGCTCTCAAGGGAAATTTAATGATAAGGTCCTAGAGGAGAGCTGGGGTAGGTAAGTCAGGTGGGGGAAAATCCTCTTCTGAGCTGTCGACTAAAGTTCAAATTAAACTGAATAGGATGATTGGGGAATATCTTAAATCCCAAGAGAAGGCTTTGGCACCAGTAGTAAATAGTTAGGTTTTAAAGGACCATGGAGAATTGGAGCCAAGTAATTTTATTTCTCTTATCATTTCCGAGTACTGGTCAAGAAATTGTGACCTGTTAACAGGAAGAAGATGAAGATGCAGACTATTTTAATAGAAGATAAGGGGAAAGGTAGGAATTTCAAAGGAACAGATCGTAAAGGCAAAAGACAGAAGAGGAGTGGGATAGTAAGTGAACCTCTCACAGGTCAGAGTGAGAGGGCATGTGGGAGACAGGGTTTTCCCAGGGGCTGAGCCAGGCCAACATCAGCCTCTGGCTTTGGGAGCTGTTACAGAGTGATTTGACTGAAGGTCATAAGGACCACTTGAGATTCCAAAAGGAAGAACTTGGAGTCCCTATCAGGGTAGATCCCCTTCCTCCTCCTAATATATCCCAAGTAGAAGATATCTGTCCCTCACCAAGATGACCACCAGGTCCAGAATGTTCCAGATGCTGCTGAGGTAATGAAACCGGTGGATGTGGAGCTCCAGGATCTCCTCTACCACATAGTAGAAGATGAAGATGCAGAAGATGACTTCACAGCCAACAATAAAGAAGTCCCAGTTACTGACATAGCGGATCAGCTTGACTGTGCGGATTTGCCAAGATGGGATGGCACCTCCTGTAGCTGGAAACTCCACCACCAGTCTGTGGAGGAAGGGGACGTACCTGGTGAGGCCTGAGCTAGGATGGCTCTTCCCATCCCCTCTCCTCCACACTCCCACCATATGGTACAATTTAAGAAAGGGTGTCAAGTGGCCGGTTAGCTCAGTTGGTTAGAGCGTGGTGCTAAGAAAGGGTGTCAAGCAGAGAAGGGAACCAGGAACCATGGATGGAGGGAAGATAGGAAAAGGAGACCCACCTCAGAACACAGAAAAGGTTGATGTTGGCATTGTAGACTGAGAAGTCAATGAAGACCACCCGAGTGCCCCTGTCTAGCCACAGGCCCTCCTGAAGATTCCGGAGTGCCTCTGCACTGGCCTGTCGGGACCCTGGAAGGTCCAGATAGTAGCCACCTCCACTGTAGCTTGTCAGCCGGCCCCAGTGAGAGGAACCCCCCAGCTCATCCTGCGAGTGGTATGTCCACCTGTCACAGAAGAAGCCATCTGAGCAGAGAGGTCTGAGCCAGTCCAAAAGCTGATCTCCCAAGGCAATGGCAACACTTTATGACTGTCTGGGCTTTATAGTTTCATATATATTATATATACATATCATTATACTATATATTCTGCATATATTATCTTGTTTAATACTAATGACTATTTGAGAATGGAGGGTAAATATTATTCACATTTTTAAAATGAGGAACCTAAGACTCAGAGATGTCTAAGATAATCCAGTTAGTTAGTGGCTGAACTGAAACTCAAATATAAATCTTTCGATTTCTCATGATGTCATCCAAAACTAAGGATGACAAACACATGTCCCACTTTTGATCCCAGACAGAGGAGTCCCCGCTAGGGAAACACCTGGCTCATATAATCCAGAAATGATCCCTTCTGCTCTTATGGTTGTGCACTTGGCTGTTTAGCCTCATGATTCTCTGTCCATCTACAAACTTTTCTCTCTGGGCCCACCCGCCCTTCCTTCCTTCGTTCCTTCCTTCCTTTGTTCCTTCCTTCCTTCCTTCCCCTTTTATATCCCATCCATCTTTTCCCCCTTTCTTTCCTAATTCTTCATTGATTCTCAACCCCTTGCTGCCTCTCCATATGTTCCAAGGGTCAGACTCTTCCAGTTCTGACTTGTGTGGCAGCATCAGTGCTTCATCCATTCTCCATACCCATAAGAACATCTGGACAAGAAAGGATGCTTTCTCTGCCAGGACTGCCCCCATGGTAGTGCAAATGTGACTGTGACCTGTGTGTGGAAACAAGTCCAGAGGCTGTGTTTCTGTTGGCTAATGTATCTTCTCTGTTCCTGAGTGACCTAAACCAAGATCTCTAAACAGTCACAGATGGGGCTCAGAGAGATGCTCCTCCCACCTCCCAGTTCCCCTAATACTCCTTTAGACTAAGTGGAAATGGTTCCCAACCATTGGATGGTGTCAGGCTCAGACAAGCAAGCCTAGCAATATTGGTGGGGGGACTCTACTCACGCTGTGCCATTGAGAGGCCCAAAGGGGAGCTGCTCTTCCTTGTCTGGAGAGTAGACGTCGTAGCAGCTCAAAATATCCTCGCGGAAGTCCTCATGCACCACACAGGAGTCATTGCGGACCCTCAGTTGCCGTAGCCTTGGAACCCCCAGCAGCAGGTTCTCATAGTAGATGAAGGAGTGGGAGCCATGGCCCAGGCTCTGATTGTTGTACCATTTGGTCCAATACAAACTGTCCAGTAGTGGACCCTGGGCAAACTAGACCACGAGCTGGGTTGGGCCAGACCCAGCTTCATCCTGATCTTTACTCTTGGAATGACTTTGCCTTCACTCCTTGACCCCCTGGCTTATTTCTAGCCTGCTTATGTTGGATCCCTATGCTGACCCATGAACTTTGACCAGTTCTTGACCTGATGTGGCCCTACTCTTTGTTTAAGATGCATTTTGAAGTTCAGCGTTACCTCTGACTCCCAAAACTAGTTTAACTACTGGCTTGACTCTCTGATCATCATCCCAATTTCTTATCTATCTCTACCTGAACTCTAGTCTGACCCTTTTATTCTTGAATGACCCTTTGACTCAGCCTGATCCTAGAATGATCTGGTCCCTGGACATGGCCTGGTCCACTCTGACATCCCTGAATCCTGGCCTGTGGCTTCATGCTTCAGACCATTGAGAAGAAGAAAGGAGAGGTAGAAAGGATCTCATACTCACATCCCAGAAGTCCGCCATGGTGCTGATGGCCTGGAAGGAGACTCCGGTGTCTGATGGAGAATGTAAGAAGAGCTCAGACATCACTTTGGTGTAATAATAGGCACTGGAGCTTGTCATTCCGTAGGTCACTAGAAACAAACCCAAGAAACTGTGTCCTGCTCACTGTTTCCATATCCATTCTCCAGAGGAAATAGGAAAGCCCATTGCCATGGGGCCAGAGATGCTATCTAGATGGGATCCCCTGGCAATAGTAGCATTGGGGAAACCAGGGAATATATTAGGGAAGAGTTATGGCTATCAGGTCTCTTCCTCTCCTCTCAACTTACCTCAGAAAGACTGAACTCCACTCAGAAATTGTCTTTTGAGATTGTCATTCTGAAAATTCACTTTTTTTCTCCCAAATCAGCTTAACTTCCTGGTTCTTATTCCCCAGAGCCAAGATATTTCCACCTTCTCCATCAGGCCATGCTTCCTTTCCTTTGCCCTATATTTATGCCCTGGGAAAGGTACCTTTTAATTCTAGAGTACTCCAAGGTCCTGGCCAAACACGTTATAATGGAGATGTGGTGTCCTGGACCTTGGAGTCAGTGACTCCACAGCCATGGGAGTAGGAGATAGGCATGGCACCTCTGGCCCCAGGGCATCCTTAGGGGGCACAGTTGTCTCATGAGGGAGGGACTCAGAGTATCCCCAGGTCAAAAAAAGACCAGGCCTTTGCCCTGAAACTGAATCTCCCTCAACCAACCTACCCCAGTCTAAAGCAGGGATGTCAAGGGAAGCTATAAGTTTTCTAGCTAAAAGCCAAATTTGAAGAGTATAAACCATTTGTTTTATAGATTGTCCTTCAGTTTACACTTGCCTGATGTTTCCTTGTGTTTAAAAACTCAGGTTATATACTGGGCAAAGCATACCAAAGAAGAGATGTGTCTCCTTCTCAGAGCTCCCTATCAGAAAGCACATATTATCTAATTGTATCATTACTGGTGCTGTTAACTTTCATCCCTTGTTAAGGTAGTATCTTCCAGCTATCTTCAATGTAAAATTATTTTTCTCTCTGTAATTAATATGCATTTTGTGGGGAAACACTTTGAAACTATGTAAATATTCTATTTATACTATGTAAACATCAATCTTTCACCTACCTGCTTAATATCCATTAATGACTTTTGCCTGATTATTACTACTAAGGTTGTCAAATTTTGATTTTCTCATTCCATCATTCCTTCCACATTTGTTAGTTAGCCTTCTCTTCAGGAAGAACTTTCCTTTCCTCCTCATTTATTTACTCATTTATGTATATCAGCATTAACTCATGGATTCTTATCTTTTCTATAGTTTTTAATTTGTTAGTATTAGGATTTATCGTTACTTGATTTTTTAGCCAAGTCATGCCAGATAAAGAAAAACTAAAGAATTGTTCTATATTAAAAGAGGCTAAAGAAACATGAAAACTAAATGTAACACGTGCTTTTAGCTAGGACTAAATCCTGGACAATAATTTTTTTTTCTTGTACTGTTAAGTCTATTAGGGGAATACTTGGTGAGATTTTAATAAGGTCTGTTCATTAGATGATAGTACTGAATCAATGATAATTTTCTTTCATAAGAGAATGTCCTTTTTATTTTTTTAATTTTTATTTTTTAATTAAAAAAAATTTTTTTTTTAATATTTTATTTATTTTTGATAGAGAGAGAGACAGAGCATGAGAAGGGGAACGGCAGAGAGAGAAGGAGACACAGAATCTGAAGCAGGCTCCAGGCTCTGAGCTAGCTGTCAGCACAGAGCCCGACGCGGGGCTCGAACCCACGAACATGAGATCTGACCTGAGCCAAAGCCGGATGCTTAACCAACTGAGCCACCAAGGCGCCCCTAGAATGTCCTTGTTTTTAGAATTACATATTAAAGTGTTTCGGAGCAACAGGGCATTATGTCTGCAATTTATTCTCAAATAGTGTGTGTGTGTGTGTGTGTGTGTGTGTGTGTGTGTGCGCGCGCGTGCACGTGCATGTTGAGAGAGAGAGAGAGAGGGAGAGAAAGAGAGAGAGAGAGATTGGGAGAGAGAAAAATAAAGGAAATGCAAGCATGGTAAAATGTACATAATTTGGAAATATGGGTGAAATATATATATAAGAATTCTGTGTATTATTCTTGCAGCTTTTCTCTAACTCTGTAATTACATCAAAAATTAAAGTAAGATTTTTCAGTCTCTCATGGGCAATTCTCTTTAAGAATTTTTCTTTTCAAATTTTGGGCCGTATTTGCCCCTATCATCCCTGGAGCTCCTCCATAGTCTTGTAGGAAAGAGGGACTGGTGAGTGATCCTAGAATAGGTACAAATAACATCACACCTTTCCAGGGGAGAAATTTGCAAAGAAGGAACCATTATGACTTCACATTTCCTCATTGAACTCTTTTTAAATCCAAGAAACAACTTGACTCCTCTTTAATTCAAATCTGTGATTATCTGCCCTTAGTATCTGCAGGACTCATACTCAGCTTTCTTGGACTTGGAAAATGGTTGGAAGTGAAGCTTCTGTCTGCTGAGAGCCCAACCACAGAATAAGAATGATGAGTAAGCTGAACTTTTCCTAATGCCATAGGCTGATTAAATTGTTACAACTTCTGGATGGCCACTAGGTGGTACTGTTGCTGTGTCTTTTTCTCTCTTCCCCTTCTCCAATCTTACTCAGAATTAACGTTTCTCTGAACTGGTTATCAACCCCTTCTGGAGACATAACACCTCTGACTATTACCAATTTAGTAAAGACTATGTATTTTGAGAAAAAAATGGTTTTACTGGTCAAATCCCCACCAATACTCAGATACTGAGTATTCTTTGTAACTTATTAATTGAAGTACATGCAAACAGAAAAGACCAAGAAGCTATTCAAAAACCTCCTGGGGGCACCTGGGTGGTTGAGCATCTGACTCTTGAATTCTGCTCAGGTCATGATCTTGCCTATGCTCAGCATGGAGCTTGCTTGTAATTCTCTCTCTCTCCCTCTCTCTCTGCCCCTCCCCTGCTCACACACATGCACACACACACACACTCAAATAAATATTTATTAAATAAATAAATAAATAATAAAAACCTTCTAAATTAAGGTTTAAGCTTTGTTTGATTCCTATTCCCTACCTTCTCTCTACCCAAATACCTTCTCTCCCTTAAAAAATTTTTTTTATGTCTTTTATTTATTTTTGAGAGACAGAGACAGACACTGCAAGCAGGGGAAGGTCAGAGAGAGAGGGAGACACAGAATCTGAAACAGGCTCCAGGCTCTGAGCTAGCTGTCAGCACAGAGCCCGACGCGGAGCTTGAACCCACGAACTGTGAGATCATGACCTGAGCTGAAGCCGGCCGCTTAACTGACTGAGCCACCCAGGTGCCCCACTTCTCTCCCTTTTAAATTCTTCAGCAAACTTTATACTTTGTCTCAGGAGATAAGGGGTGTTTCGCCACCCACCTCTATGAAATTCAGCTTACTATTTCCAAAAGCCCAAATAGAACATATTATCAGTCTACCAACCTAATTATTCTAAAGACACATTTTGTATTCATTACACAAATATTACTCAAAGTCTAACATGTATGAAATGCTAGATCATGGGTTTCTATCCTTAAAAACTTCTATTGAGAAAATTGTCTCAGAATGAACTTTTATTAGTACATCTTTAACACTTAAAATTGAATCATACAGGGGCGCCTGGATGGCTTAGTCAGTTAAGCATCCAACTTCGGCTCAGGTCATGATCTCGTAGTTGGTGAGTTTGAGCCTTACTTCAGAGCTTGGAGCCTGCTTTGGATTCTGTGGCTCTCTCTCTCTCTCTCTCTCTCTCTCTCTCTCTCTGTGCTCCTCCTCTGTTAACACTCTGTCTTTCTGTCTCAAAAATAAATAAACATTAAAAATTTTTTAAAAGTTAAAATGGAATTATACAGAATAGAAGCTTTTAATAGTATGCTGACTTACCCTGCTCATGTATGAATGAACTTGTAGAATAAGCATGAATTTTGGAGCCAGATTGACCTAGATTCAAATCCTAGCTCTGTCACTTACAGTATAGACTCAGGCTATAAGTCTCAGATTCCTCATCACTAAGTGGGGGGATACAATGGCTTTCTTTTAATATCATGAAGATTGAAGATGATATCTCTAGAATGCATTGAACCCAGTGGGTGCTTAACAACTGGTTCTAGTCATCCCACTATATACTCCTGAGGGGACAAGGACTATAATGCATTCATTTAGCATAGTGCCTGGTATTTAATAGTTTTAAAGTAAGTGTTTGTTGGGCTGAACCAAAAGTGGGGGGAAATTGCAATGCAGAGTAGAATAAAATAAATGAGTACTTGCAAACTAAATAAGGTGTTATGACTCCATATTTGACACATAACAACAACACCATAAAATAGTCAAGGATAATTCCTATTTAATAGGTATTGGAAAGAGGCTGGAATATTCCTTAATCCAAAGAGAGCAATAAATTCATAAAGTCTTGGGTAAGAGAAACAAAGCCAGTCCTTGGCTGGCGTATGGAGCAAGTATAGGCAGCCAGCAGCCCTTACACAATGCGAACATTTCATAGAAATGTTGGTGGCACAACTCGATCTTCCTAACATTTCAACCATCCAGAACACCAGATGAATATCAGGCTTAGAGGTGACAGCAATCTGAACCCAAAAGCACATCGGAGCCTGGAGCCTGCTTCAGGTTCTGTGCGTGTGTCTCTCTCTCTGTCCCTCCTCTCCTGATGCTCTCTCTCTTTCTCAAAATAAATAAACATAAAAAAAAAAAAGACTGGGAGTGGAGAAGAAGAAACAACATCTATCTTTCCCAAGGGACTCTCAGAACCTCTCTGGGATGAGAAAGCTTTGACAAACTACATAGCCCCTTCTTACCACCAAAGGAAAATCACTGAATCCATTGTCCTAGGGAGCCACTGGTAGTTATAGGAGGAGGCCATACCCCTCCAGCATAGTGTAGGAGAAAAATATTGAAAACAACTTGTTGATCTTTCCTGTTGTCTCCTGTCCCCCACTCGATCCCATTAATTACCATTCAGGTAAATTGACTTTCCCTTGAAGAATCAGCTTGTCTAAGTGGAACACCTGGTTCAGAGATTTCCGAATCTGACAAGGACTCAGCATACCCCTTCTACCGCCATCCTTCTCCATATCAGAAGAAATAAAACACCAGAATAGCCATTCATTACCTCAGAAAATCTATTATATGCCCTATGCTAAGTGCTTGACATACCTATTCCATTTAATCCCAAAATAGCACTACATATTAGGTGTTATTATTATCCCCATTTTCTAGTTTCAGGTAGCTGAAGTAACCTACTTGCCCATGGAAACAGAATTCAAATGCAAATCTATCTGCTTCCATAGTAATCTCATTCTGTTCTGCTCCTAGGACCCATCTATATCCAAATGGTAGAAGTAACAGGAGGGAAAAACATAAGCTCCATAAAAGGCAGAACATCCTAACCACTAGTGCTTTCAGACTATGAAATGGACCATTTCGCAAACACCCATTTCCTCTGTAGGAGAGTCCGCGAGGACTGCCTGCTGAGAGCACGTGGTGGGGGCTCCTGTGAGTGACCTTCCTGCTTCCTCCTTTTAAGATCCAGTGGAGGAGTGGAATTGCTGTTTGTTTCAAAAGCAACACTAAACAAGGGAGGGGGTCAGAGCTGGAAAGAATCAGAATTTGAGGAAGTATATTGAATGTCCATATATTCGCACATTACTACCTTTTTGATGTAGTGAGGGCCTCATTTTAGGATATTTTCAGACACTGGACAATGACTGCTTGAGAATGCCATGAAGAAGATTCATAGACCAGCTGGTGTCTCACCATCCAGCACAGAGTATCTGATTTTTTTTCCTCTTGGACTGAACTGAGTTCTCTTGCGTTCGCTATATCATGCCTTTTAACCTTGGCCTCAGATCAAAGTCACAGTTGCTGAGTAATAATAACTGCCATTACTGACACATGTTATACACTGGGCTTTGCACACATTGTCTCCATAAGCCTAAAAAAAAAATCTCAGAAAGTAGGAATGAATCATCTGCATTTTATGCTGTTAAATAACTTGTCCAAAGATCATATAGCAAGTAAGTAGAACTTTGATTCAAACTCAGGTCAGCCTTAATCCAAAGACTGTGAATTTTGCCACCACTCTACATTACATTAATATATCCTCTACCACTCAAATTCTTCTGATTAGGGACTCTAACTCTCCTTCCAAAAACCAAGCCAAATGTTTAATATTATGCACGTTTATAAGGTGCCCTTATAAGAAAACTCTATTTAAAGAGCTCAATATCTGAGTTAGGAGGTGAATTATAAAAAGCTTTCGTAAACTCAAAACATCACCATCATAAAAGAAGCTCCAAAGTCCTTCATTCCTGTATGTACAATAACAGATAATTGTATATAAATCTATATGAAGAGTTATACTTTGACATAGGTGAGCCCAAAGAAGGAAAAAATCACATGTACAAAAATGTTACCTGGGTTGTTTATAGTATCACAAGGTTGTAAACAACCTAAATGTCCTACAAAGAGGCAATACTGAAGTAAACTATAAGATCATTCAGTCACTTGATGGAGTGTTCCAAAGCCATTGAAATGGTAATAAACATAGAATGCAAAATTGTTTCTTTGTCATCATGAGAATTAAATACTTTACAAAAATACTAGGTATGTAAAAACTTGAAGCAAAAACGGACTTTTAAATGAATGAGTAGTGTAATAAGTGGATTTTATTTCTCTTCATTCCCATGGAGTTCAATTAATGCTATAATAATAATACAGTATAAAAATAATATTATTTCTAAAAACCTTGCCTCCTATTTGTTTCCAAGTTATATGTTAAAATTTCCAGGTGCTGGATGCTATACTAGACTTTGTGTCTGCTTCCTTAAGATCCTCTCTTAGTTAATACCATGATTTTAATTGAGATATCACACTTCTGTAGATCATCTTACATATGTTGCTGGAAGCTGAATTCAACCCTGACTCTAGGATTTGGCAGAAAGCTTTGACCTAAACTAATCCACGAATGCCCCTTCCTTGGCATCATTACAGGTTCAGGCATGAGCATGTAACACATTTTAGATCAAGGAGTCATAAAGAGGGGCACCTCGGTGGCTCAGTTGGTTGAGCAGCTGACTTTTAATTTCATCTCAGGTCATGATCTTAAAGTTCATGGGATCAAGCCCCACATTGGGCTCTTTGATGGCAGCCCACTTGGGATTCTCTCTCTCACCTTCTCTCTTTGCCCCTCCCCCACTCGGCTCTCTCTCTTTCAAAATAAATTAACTTAAAAAAAAATAAGTCATGAAGAGAGAGTTCTGGACCCTTTTAGGACCTTCTCTCTTATAATAGATATGAATGAGAAAGTCCCAGAGGATTCAGCCCTAAGATGAACTATGTAGCTGGCAGAACTGAATTACAGGAATAGACAGGTCTTTGATAATATCATTAAGTCACTGGATGGTTTACCCCTGAACCCTACCCTCTTTTGGACTTTCATTACCTAGACAATAAATCCCATATGGTTTAAGCCAGCTTTCACTGCATTTCTCCCCCTTGAAACATGGTCCTTACTTATGTGGAAACCATGACATATTCAAAAAGATTGCATTATTTCCAAGGAAAGTGGAACTAGAAAAGCTTCTGCTACTGTTGGAACATTTCTAGAGGGCAGTCGATGACTTTAGCTTATTTATGCCAAAGTCTACATTAATTCAAATACATCATCACCCTATATTAAAGGCTGACTAAACCAACTGATGATGATATTCTAGGAA
This sequence comes from Suricata suricatta, assembly GCF_006229205.1. NCBI lineage: Eukaryota > Metazoa > Chordata > Mammalia > Carnivora > Herpestidae > Suricata > Suricata suricatta. The sequence goes on from NC_043701.1 coordinate 158,815,219, forward strand.
CATACCTACCATTAATTCCTCAAGGCTCTCCAAGCTTTATTTGGGTAAATCCAAGTCTCTAGAATACAATAAAAATTTACACACACATATATGTGTGTATATATAGGCATTTATATATGGATATAAATGCATATACACATGTATATATACACAAATATGTATATATGTATTTACAGTATATCCCTACCAAAAATTCTTTAAGAATGAGGATTTAATATGGATTTTAAAGGAGGCAGATATAAAAGACAATCAAAAGGAAAGTATCTTCAATCTTTAACGTTGCTTTTATCCATTATGATATTCTATGTCTCTTATATAAAATCCAACAAAGCCAATTCTTCCCAGAACTAGGCGCTCCTTATTAACTTGTGTGCTTTTTCTTACCAATGAGAACTGTGCAGCCTATTTATATTTTCTTCTGGCTTTGGCTACCAGGAATCTCAGGCTTTGTTCTTATTTGCAGTAGTTTTGTTCATCTTTTCTGGTACAAGGTATCTTCCTCCCCTACATTTTCCCATTTCTTTTGCTAAGTCTTTTTATTATAGTTCTAATGGGCTATATTTTGTTGTATCTTTGCTTTTTGGAAACTATTTATTTATCTTTTTTGAGAGAGACAGAGAGAGTGCAAGTGGGAGAGGGGCAGAGAAAAAGGGAGAAAGAGAATCCTAAGCAGGCTCCACTCTATCAGTGCAGAGCCTGACGAAGGGCTCAATCCCACAACCATCAGATCATGACTGAGCTGAAATCAAGAGCTGGATGTTTAACTGACTGAGCCACCCAGGTGCTCCTATATCTTGTGCTTTTTAATGTAAGCTGGTCCAGGTGCCTTTGAGACATAGGTGGGGCATAATATATTATTATTCAAGAAGCATAACTGTAATAATTATTATTAATCATCATCATCATGAGCTTGGGTAAAAACCTGATTTTATCCATTCCAACATTTATAGTAGAGACTGAATATTAAGTCCTCTTTTTTGAACTGATAGAAGACCTTCCCAGCTCAGAGCTAGGAAGAAGTCAGCATTTGCTTTGTGAGCCTACTTCTCCAGGTGATTGCCATCTAGGCCATCATACGCTACTGAGCTCCTTCCTTGGTTCTAATTACTATTTAATGGACCTTAGCTGTTGTTTTCTAGCAGCCCTCTCCTTGGGTAGGAGAGTGCCAGCTAATTGACAAAGAACCTTGAAGAGCTGGGTTACTTCTGCCAGCAACTATATAATTATAATTCCTTTATATGTCAATACTACTCCTCTGTTGGAAACTGTGCCTTCAAGTTTTTGAAACTCAAAAGACAACTACTCCTTCCTAAGCTGGATAGCTGTGAGGAAAAGCAAGGATGTTTTTCTAGAAATCTGGAGGTCTCTTCCCTCTGCCCAAACCCAGCCCATACTGTCATTGTGTGGATAAAACTTCCACGGTTCCATCACTCTTCCAATTGTTAAGGAGTTGGAAGTTCCTTGGGCTTTACCAATTCTATGAATTTATAGATGTGGTTACTTGGATGGCCTCTTCCAGAGCCCCTCTTGTGACTTGGATTGTGGAGAAGTCCTCTGAAACATTCCTACATATTTCTTAGCACACTGGATAGGTTTGGTTTTGGTTATATAATTTGAGAGGAAGGGAAGATTTATGGTTACTCCTATAGGGTGATTCTTCTTTCTTGTGGAAAAAAAATATAACACCTTGAAACTGTCACTTCTTATGTCTCCATTACAGCCTCTAAGAATAGTTTCACAATAGCTTAGCAAAATACTTTAATACCCACTTCTGGTGGAAAACTATCAGGTCTCACTAGCCTCCCCAGTGATTTTGTATCAGGGAGGTTATAAGTGCCTTGGTTTCTCTGGGTTCCATTAATTGTTGCCAGTCCCAAGTCAAATTATGGACAAGAGTTCTCCCCTTACTTGGCATAGACTACTAGTCATTTCTCAATACATTTCCTCCCCTTCTTACATGATCATGTAATTTTATCTAGAGGCACATGGCTCCCATCTAAATACCACATTACCCAGCATCCCTTGCAGCTAGTTATGGTGACTGTTTGAACAAGTTCTGGTCAATGGAATGTGAATGTAGTGTTAGGCTTCCACTTGCAACTTCTGGCTCATGTCCTTAAGAGGATGGAATGTAGTTTCCTACTTCCTGACAGCTGTAATATGCACATAAGAGCAGCAGCTGGAGCATAAGGTAGAAGGCATATGTTGAAAATGGCAATGCAGTGAGGTAGAAGCAACCTGGGCCCCACATGACTGTGGAGCCCCACATTAGTCCAGGGCTTCTCATACCTCAGAATGTTATAAGACAGAGAAATAAACTTCTGTGAATGTTTCATATGAATACATCCACATCAGATGGGTACTTTGGAAAAGGACTTTTTCTAGGAAAATTAGGGAAAAAGAGTTGAAGTCAACAAACTGACAACACGAAATTCCTATGTTAAGAAAAGTCAAGGGGTGCCTGGGTGGCTCAGTCAGTTAAGCAGCCAACTTTGGCTCAGGTCATGATCTCACAGTCCATGGGTTCAAGCCCCACGTGGAGCTCTACGCTGACAGCTTAGAGCCTGGAGCCTGCTTCAGATCCTGTGTCTCCCTCTCTTTCTGTCCCTCCCCCACTCATTCTCTCTCTCTCTCTCTCTCTCTCTCTCTCTCTCTCTCTCTCTCTCTCAAAATAGAATAAACACATAAAAAAATTTTTTTAGGTCAAATATAATCATAGATCTCTTGGTTAAAACCATTTACTGAGTATATAAAACCCTGTTCCTTCTCTTAGTAGGAAGGGACCTATTAAGAAATCCTCTTTAAAAAAATAAAAGAAAGAGAAAAAAGAAATCTTCATAGGAGGTGCCTGGGTGGCTCAGTCAGTTGAGCAGTCTGACTCTTGATTTCAGCTCAGGTCATGATCTCATGGTCATGGGATGGACAAGCCCCATGTCAGGCCCTGACAACAGGGAGCCTGCTTGGGATTCTCTTTCTCCCTTGCTCATGCACCTCCTTCTCTTTCTTTCAAAATAAATAATTAACTTGAAAAAAAGAATAAATCCTCTTATTGTTTCTCTTCTTAGGCAATTCCACCTTCCACTCACACATTCTAATTAATGCTATTAGGTCATTTATATAAAGTTGGATTCCAAATGTCTCATGTTTCTTAAAATGGACAGTAGGCAGAAGAAAGTTGTGACCTAGAAATGAGGGAAGGGTTAAATCCTCAGAGTATTCACTAGAGGATTATATAAAACCAGTGCATTTCACTAAAATTCAAATACAAGTGCCTGGAAAATGGCTGAAATGATATACAACAAACTATTACCAGGGTTTAATAATAGTGCCCTTTAACATCTTCCATATTATTTGACTTTTTGTAAACAAAGAACTATGTATTAGTTAAACTTTTAATAAAGATATTCCCAGGGTTCTGGGGGGCAAGGGGTAGAATTCTTTTGTAATGGGATGAGGAAAAACACTGTTTTATATTTTCCTTTCATTGCCCTTCCAGACTCTGACTCTGGCAAAGCTTTTGCATATTCATAGCCTGAGGCCTCAGTTGGCTCTTTCTCCCACCCCTGCCTACTCCAGGCTGAGAGCCAGTAATATTAAAACAAAACAGCAGCAACACACACACACACACACACACACACACACACACACATACACAAACAAATGGCAATGACTTTGGGGTTCCTCAGTCCTGAATGCTTCCGAGACCTGCAAGAATTCCTAGGTTTCTCTGAACATTTTGTCCACCTTGCCACCATTCTGGAGCACCTCTCCATCCGTGTGTCACTACTGGTTTCTACGTTGGCTGCCTTTGCTCCCTGAAGGCAGAGGGTGTATGTCCTGTATTTCAAAACCTTTAATAGTTGGTTGTGACAATAGGACTTCATAAATATTTGAATGAATGGATGTGGGAATAGCCAAGATCTTGTCCTTAGTTTGAACGTTTTGCTAATAAGCTCTCAACATTTCATTTGTTGAGCACTCCAGGCTGTGAAATAATATGATTTGTATGGCTCAGACTCATTCTCTAAACAAGTGGTTGTCAAACATTTTGTTCTCAGCACCCCTTTGTGACTCCTAAAAATTATTAGGAACTCAAAACAGTTTTAATTTGGGTTCTACCTAACAATAATTACCTTACAGAAATTAAAACTGAGGAAAAATATAAACAATAATAATGATTCATTTTTAAATAATGATAACAAACCCAATATACATAAACATAAACAACGTATTCTTATGAAAAACAACTATTTTCTAAAGCAAAACAAATGAATTCAGTGAGGAAAATGGGATTGTTTAACCTTTTTGCAAGCATGTTTAATGTCCATCTTAAAAGAACACTGCTGGATTCTTACATTTGCTTCAGAATTCAACCTGTGGTTTGTTGTATGTTGTTTTGGTTGAAATATATTTGAAGAAAATATGGCCTCTCATAAATACGTAATTTGGTAAGGGAAGACCTCACAAGCTCTCTGAAAGGGTCTCAGGAAGCCCCAGTGGTCCTTGGAGCACACCTTTGACAATATGGCCCTTTGGATTATATCTGTGACTAGAGCCTCCACACAGGCCTAATGATCTACTTGAACTTAAAATTAAAATCATAGACTTACTGCTGCCAGCACTGAATAGCATAAAGAGATTATGATCAATATTATTATAATCCCTTACCGGTGTACCGTGTTTCATTTTTTTCAAAACATTTTCCTATACAATGCCTCCCAACAGCTTGTTAGACATGGTCTGACTATTCCACCTTGCCCGTGAGCAGTTTTCCTATCATTAAATATCAAAATTCAATCAAGTAAATTTTAAAGACCTAATTGGCCTTATTAATTGATCTGTGAATCAGGCAGCATCCCATCTAGCAAGTAGAGGGGAGCTCCAAAGGGTCCTGCAGAAAAGGAAAAGTTTTTAAAGAGAGAGTGGAAAAAAGGAAATTATTAGCAAAGAAGCCATTTTTGTTCGCCCTTCTAAGGGGAACAGAAGGGGCCTATCAGTAAATTTCCTAATGTTGGCCAGGAAATTCTCATGTCAACTTGTTAAAGGTTACATTTTTGGGAGGTTGAAATTGCAGTTGGGTTAGGTATTAAGTCTTGATTTACTGATGTGGGGCCTTAACCTCAGTGACACCAGTTGGGTCCCGTGGTTTTCTTTTTAATGCTATGAATCATGAAATTCAAATTTACATGGTCTGCTCAGGGTCATTCAATTGACAAGAGGCAGAGTCAATACTGAGACTCATGCTTTATGAATGAGAGCTACATATTTTTTCTCTGGCTACTTATACCAGCAGTGCCCCAGACTGAGCTCATCTACAAAAATCTAGAATATCTAGATTTTATCAGCTACTGCTGCCTGCCCTTCTGTATTCAATCAAAGCATAGTCATGGGTAAAAAGCCTTTTCCTGACTCCAAGAACTGGCACTTAAATGTACTACTGTATTCCTAGAGACCAATGACAGCCCCACACGGGGGAAAACTAAATGACGGGTTGTCATCTAGCATTGGACAACAGGATACGTCCAGGCTCACCAGTCTTGCAACAGTGATCCAGACCCTCAGAATTCTGGTGCCCCCAGGAATTCTACTATGCTAAGTATAGCCCAAAGCCTGCTTGTGGGGCCTAAATCCCTATTATTTAGCTAGAGCTGGCTCAGATCACTTCACCCTAGTACTAAGAAGACTTTGTAACTTTCTGTATCTGGGTAGGCCATGGGTAACTGAGCATGCTAGACGTGGCCAGACATGATCCCTGGCAACAGTTTCTAGAGGGCCTAGTTTTTCTGATCCTTCATAAGCATTATCCTGATGATTTCTCAGTCTTTTCTAAGATCTCAGGCTTCCAGTGGGTTAAAGTTTACATTTCAATTATTTCCTAATTTATAAACTAAATAAACTGGTATTTATTGAAAGCCCACTATATTCCAGGCACTGTTCTATTTGTACTTACTTATTTTCCACCAATCTTACAGAGGTGGTCATTACCATCATCTGATATGTAAGGAAATCAAGGCTTCCAGAGATTTATATATCTTGAATTATCTTGCTAAAGGCAATGGCTAATAACTGGTTGCACTGTCATTTGAACCATGTCATCTTGTTCCAGGTCCCATGCTCTCCCCATCACCATTGTACCTTCACTAACATCATAGTTCTATGTGACCAATTATCTTCTGTCATCCTTACAGCCACATAGGGCATAGGAGCTCACCCACAGACATTTCCTGAACCTCCAAGATGTTTCTGTTCCTTTCCTTGTCAATTCTAGGAATGTTCATTCAAGAAAGACATTTTTCTATGGACATTCCTCAAAAATTTAAAAAACTAGAGGTACCATATGGGTATATGATCCAGCAATTCCACTTCTGGGTATTTGTCTGAAGAAAATGATATTACTATTTCAAACAGATATCCGCACCCCTATGTTCACTGCAGCATTATTTACAATAGCCAAGACATGGAAACAACCTAAGTGTCCATTGGCAGATGAATGGATGAAGAAAATGTGGTATGTATGTACAATGGACTGTTATTCAGCCACCAAAAAAGGAAATCCTGCTATTTGCAACATAATGGATGGACATTAAGGACATTATACTAAGTGAAATAAGTCAGACAGAGAAAGACAAATACTGCATGATATCACTAATATGTGGAGTCTAACACAAAAACAGAAACAAAACCCAACAAACTCACAGATACAGAGAATAAATTGGTGGTTATCAGATACGGGGGGGTGAGAGGGGAAGTGGAATTAGGGGAGGTGGTCAAAAGGTATAAACTTCCAATTATGAGACAAATAAGTCCAGCTTGATGATGTAGTGTACAGCATGATAACTATAGTTAACAATACTGTATTGTATATTTGAAGGTTGCTAAGAGATTAAATCTTAAAAATTCTCATTATAAGAAAAAAAAGTAACTACATATAGTGACGAATGTTAACTAAACTAATTGTGGTGATAATTTCCCAATATATAGATATATGAAATCATATGTTTTACACCTAAAATGAATACAGTGTTGTATGTTAATTATATCTCAATAAAAAAAAAGAAAGAAAGACATCTTCTTCCTAGCCTCCAAACTTACTTGAACTTCTATTAATGCAGGATTCTACCAATCTATGAACAGATCCTTTAGATCCACTCAAAAAAGCCAGAGTGAACAGAAGTAGGCATTTCCTTGCAACTGTTGATGAATAAAGAGCATCCAATTGACATTAGTTGGTGGAGAGGCACAAGTCACCAAAGACTGAGGGTCTCTGCCCTCCTCCCCAACTGCATGGTGACCAGACCCAGCTGTGTCCTGTCTCAGAGCCACTCCTCTACAGGGCCAGTCCCAGGTGCACCTTTGAGATAACAATACTGTCTCCTAAAACAAACAGTCATTGTTTCCGCACAAAGACCTTCAATGTTTCCTCCAACAACAAAAGGCTACAGCCATCCTGCCAAGAAGACAAAGTGCTGGAAGCCCTTTCATAAATATCAGGATGGTGGGAGGGGAGGAGTGGAGGCAAGAAGATCATTCTCCAGCATTTTCTATGTAGAGGAATAGGACCAAATCCACTCATTAAGGACTGTTCTGAATTACTGACCGTTCCTGAACTATTCATAATGACAATAATAATGGCTTCCTAATCTGTGAAATGGAAACAATATCTATCCCTTACAGGATTGCTGTCAGGGCCAAATGAGATAATAGGTATAAAAGCTCTTTGTAAGATTTAAAAAGCTACCCAACTGATAAGGTTATTGTGGGAAGACTGATGTTTCACCCATATTGCCTGCATAAAAAAGATAGCTCTATTTTAGCTGAAGAAACTCCAAATAGCTCTGGTATTTGGCACACCCAAGTCCTAGCATAAAGTATATGGGAGAAGAAATGTGGTCACTATGGCTGACCACCATAGTTTATGAGGGCCTGTCCCAGGCCAAAGTTAGGCTATTTTTCCTAGCCCCAGGAACCCAAATCCTGGAAATGAGCCCCCTGGTGGTTGGTCCCTCACCTAGGGTATAATGCTCCAAACTTCATCCCCATCCCCTCTCTTGTCCTTCTTAAAACATACCTTCCTTAAACAATGTGCACAAAAGTAGATACACATAATAAATTAAAGCTTGAGAAAACTGTCCATTCTCCTCACTGGTAATCAAAGACAAATTAAGGCAAATGGTACCATGTTATGCCTACTTAATAACAAAAATGAGAATATCCAATGTTGGCGAGATTGTGACAAAATTGGTCTCATCTCAGCATACTAGTGGCATAATAAACTTGTATGATCCCTTACAAAGGCAAAATAACAACACATGGCAGGTACTAAGAAGGTTTTCCTATCTTTTGGCCTAGTAATCTCCTCCCTGGAAATTCCAAAGGAAATAATTTAACAAAAATGGCAAAAAGTATCAAGTATAGAGATACATTTACCTATAGTTGGAAAATACTGAGATAACAAGAAAAATATTTTAGTTAATTGTGATGTGACTGTAGTCATTAAAATGAAAATCTAAAAACTGTTTACAAACACGAAGAAGTATTTAAGATATATTGTAAGTGAAGGGAACCATGTGATACAACTAGGTAAAATATGTAGGTATGTGGATAAGGACTGGTGATGAGTGACAATATATCTATGGGATTGTGGTGGTATATTACAGGCGAATTATATTTCAAAATGTTCTTGAATTGTTTTTATGTCATTTTTAAAATACATCAATAAAAAGAAAGAAAATTAATCAGCTGGTGCAATTCTCTCAAAATTATGCTTCTACTAAGATAGGACAGGTAGTTATCCTTGCTAAGATGTTGATGGGTGCTAATAAATTAATGTGTAACACGTTGGCATGCAGAGAGGCTTTAGTAGATTCTAGGTCAAAACCTCAATAATTGAATCAGGTCAACAGTCATTGAATTAGATTCCTGCTTCTGCCACTTACTTACCTGTGGCCCTGGGCAAGCTATTTCACATATCTAAACCTTTCTGGATTTATAAAATGGAAGTGATGACAGAACCAATATCCTAAATCATTGTGAATAGTCAACAAGATAATGTACATAGTATAGTGCTTTCGTTCAGTAAAAGGTTGGTGTGTGTGCTGTTAATAACAGCAAGGATGATGGTGGTTGTAGTGATAAACTGAGGTCTTCTGGAGAAAATGCCTTAACTTAAATGGTGCTGTTCAAATGATATTAGTCCTATATGCCTATCTGCAAAGCCAACAACAAACTAAATAGACCTTACTTTTTAGAATAGGTTTAGGTTCAAAGCAAAACTGAGTGGCAGATACAGAGATTTCCCATATGCATTTGTCTCTACATATGGAGAGCCTCCTCCATTATCAAAATCCCCCATCAGAGTGACACAGTTATTACAATCAATGACTCTACATCAACACATCTTTATTCAAAGTCCATTCCTTACATTAGGGTTTACTCTTGGTGTTGTACATTATGTGAGTATGGACAAATGTATAATGATACGTATCTATCATAATATCATCATACAGAGTAGTTTCACTGCCTTAAAAATTCTCTGTGCACCACCTACTCATCTCCCTCTTCTCCTGGATTCCTGGCAAGCACTGATCCTTTTACTACTTCCATAATTTTGCCCTTCTTAGAACATCATACAGTTAGAATCATACAATATGTAGCCCTTTGAGATTTGCTTCTTTCTTGAAAGGTACTTTTTTTTATAACCACTCTAGAGGACCAAGTGAGTATATTGAAATTCCACTAGATGATACAAAGATAATTACTATAAGTGACTGTATTAGACTATTTATATATGTTATCTTCGTAAGATAAATATTACTATCCTTGTTCTACCAACAAGGAAGTGTAGAGCTGGTATTTGAATCCAGTTTGTCTGACTGCAACCTTCATATCTTTCCATCATGCCACAGTGTTGACCCTAATACCAAATTGGGTCCTAGAACATCTGAATCCAGTCATAGAAACTTACAGGGAAAAGCACACTGATAAGGGTGCATTTCTAAACAGATGCCATTGAAGCTCTTGGAAGATAATATCCTGATAGAACAACACAATAGCCACCCTGAAATAGACCTGCCTAGCTGTAGAATGGGTTGCCCCATGAAACAGTGAAATCCCCATGGATACTCCCCAGGATGGGGCTGGTTGGTTACCTAACAGAGCACCACAGGGGAAATCATAGAAATGGGATTTCTGTGTCCTTGAACTGGACAACCTCTAGTTCTCCCGCATTTATTGGACCGAGTTTATGGCTCAGACTTTGGCAAATCACAGACTATCTACATCCACCAGTGCATTGAGATGCCCCTAAATGTTCTCAATGGGCTTCCAGAAACCCAACTTCAACCCCCTTCAGTTTCGTACACAGGAGCCAGAAATGGTTCACTATAACTCTGGGGAGCTAGGAACCTCCCAATCTTGCTCAAAAGGCTAATCTGGAAATAGAGACATTTATAGAGAAAGGCTCTCTCTATGGATTTCAGATGCTGTCAAGGGATCTGAAAAAAGGAGAGAACACTCCTTCCTAGCAGATGGTTAAAACAAACAATCAATATGTCAACAAATGAATTTCTGATGGTCACTGGCTGAAAGGGATCAAATGGCCCCCACAGAATGTACACTAGGTCGACTGTTGATTCCCACACACACTGTCTCCTTTCACTCCATGCTGATGACCCATGGAAAACACTCAGAACTGCCCCTTCTATTCCCACAGAGTGAGTCCCAACAGAGTACAGTCAGAGAAAGTGCTTTCTGCTCAGCTTTCCTACAGGGCTCACATAAATGTGGTTGGCTCACAAAGATGGTGGCATTTTCCATCTACACTTATGTTTTCAGACCTTCAAATTCCACTTTTAAAAGATTCATGTGTCTTAAAAAGAACAGAGCTTCCTGTGGGGTATACAGTCATATAATAATGGAGGCACCGCAGTTGTATGGTCCAAACTTCAGTTTAATTAACAAGACGTGCACACACAAGCCTATGAAACTAGCCAAAATTCACATGTGCAGGCTTTTGAAAAAGCAGTTGACTATGTACTCCTCCTCTCTATAGGGATTATAGCATCTGTTTGGCCCACCTTTGTGATTATCTGTAATTCTTTGACTCTATCTTCCCCCGGCTCAGTGTTTTATCCTTTCACTGGGTTCTCTCAACTTCGACACCAAACCTTCCCAGTTTGTGTGTGTAGCTAGAACTTCAGATAAGCTTGCTTCAATGTCTGTGACATGGTGGTCTCTCACATGGGAGAATCTTAGCTGTATTGACCCCCACCACACCACTTGCATCTTTAACCCTTCTATCAGGAATCTGAGCTCTAAGGCCTACTGAATCTTTTTCCTTCTGCCTCTAAAGAAACGGGGATCAGACATAGCATAATAACCATGTGAAACCCATCAACTATTTTCGTTCCAGATAGAAAGGAACTGTTTTCCACTTTTTACAGAAGGGTAAAAACTTCTACTTTCTGAGTGGCTGCTGAGTTGGTGTTAGGAACTTGAATTTAAAAACTGTATTCCCCTGGTAACTGTTGACAAAGAAACTTTAATGGCTTTCTAACAATCTGCCTTCTTCTCCTGAACTCAGTGACAAAAATTTCTTTTAAGTTTTATTGTTATGTATTTTGAGAAAGAGAGGAGCATGATCGGGAGAGAAACAGAGAGAAAGAGAGAGAGAGAATCCCAAGCACTGACAGTGCAGAGCTCATGAACCGTGAGATTATCACCTGAACCAGAGTCAGAGCCTTAACTGAGTGAGCGACCCAGGTGCCTGACAAATTCTTTTTAGTAAAAAAAAATCTTATACTGAAAAGATAATCAATCCCAGGACACATCTGTTCACACATAGATCCTGTCTCCACAGGTGTTGCTCCAGAGACGTGTACACAGATGTTGTATGCATAGATGTTTCTCACAGAGACACAAAGACAGATGTTACTCACAAAGACAGATGTCCACCAGGAACACAATGTATACTAAAAGCTCCCGCAGGGTGGTCTTGACATACAGCTCCCGGTTTTCAGCTGTGTTCTCAGTCAGTGTTGTTCCCCAAAGTCCTAAGGGACATAGGAGAGATGTCTAGGATTCCCAAAGCAGGGTTCCTCCCATTTGCCCAGCCCACCAGTCCCTGGACTTTGCTCCCATTTCTACGCTGGCCTTCTCCTTACCCATCACTTTATTATTATCTTGGCTGAACTTGGCTTCTCTAACCACACTCAAGCCTGCCCTCCTTCACCAAACACCCTGAGGTGGATAGTGGAAAAGACACTAGTAGTAGAGAATGAGGACCTGGAAAGGAGGTCCTTGTTTCAGGTGGGGCTGTCTAGGGTATTATCACAAACATGTCCTCCCTCAAGCTAACTCCCACATACCTTTCTGGGTCTCCAGAGATGGAGATGACTGCACCAGGCTCTCTCTCTCTCTTTGAGAGACCATGAGACTTGTCTCTGCGTTCTGGAGACATCAGCTCTAAGAGATAATTCATAAAACCCAAAGAGATACTGAGATCCTACCTCTTCTTCAGATCATATCTCCCCCCAAAAGCTTTTGGGGCCCCTCTTCTAACTCCAATATCTTGAAAGAACCCTCCTCCCACAGGTACCTCTGATGCCACGACAGATCTGGAAGCAGCAGCTGGACACAAGGGTCCTGTATGCCTTCTTCTGGGGTCCATCTTCAGGCTTTTGGGGCTGGGACTCGGAGGGCATCACACTGGAGATGGTGCAGATCCTCAATGTCCCATGTGGGGAGGGAGGACCACTGTAGGCAGGGTTGTCCCAGGCTCCACTCCCCATATTTTGGAGCTCTTGCCCCTTGGGACTTCCCATAGTGTTCCTGGGGAATGAGGTGCGAGACCTGGCACGTCAGGTTCCCACTGTCACTGAGCGAAGACACAGTTCAGTCTAGCCCGCAGGAGGTAAAGGAAAGGGAGGGTGAAAGCAGCTGGTCTCAGAAAGCCTCTGCTGTCCTGCCTTTTGTAGGGGGAATCTATACCAGCTGTGGGGAGAGAGCAGGCAGGCGGGGGTGGAGAATGGCCATCAGTCCGGTCTGGGGCTCTCTCTCTTCCTCTGCCTTCAAGAAGAGGGGTGGGAGAGAGCTAGAAGGCAGGGGTTTGGCAGGAGAAAGAGAAGACTGGGAGGGAGGTATGGAAATGGGGTGGAAGGAAGGAGGAGGGAGAGAGGTGTGCTGAGGGGGAGAGGAGGGCTGCTTACAGATGAGCCTGGTGGCTGATGGAGGGAGGAGGGTCCCAGTCAGAAAGAAGAGAGGATGAAAGAGCAGTGGGAGGAGCTGGCAGGAGAGGATGCCTGGCAGACTCCATTGTAGGTCTGGGCTAATTTCCACTAAAAGCTCCTGAAAGGGCCGACATGGATTGGGCTGGGGACCAAGGCCAGGGACAGGAGACTGGAAAGTGCTGCCCCCCTTCTAGGCTCATTCAATGGTGTCTGAGGCCCCTTTAATGTCTGACCTTGAGCTGTCCCTTCATGGGGTGGAGAAAGGGGGCTCCCCTCCCTCACTCCAACCCTACAGCTGGGGGAAAGGATAGAGGCAGGAGGAACCCTTGTTTTATACACTTAAGGGGCACGGTCCTGACCGCTGATGAGGTCACGATGGTGGGGGGCGCTGTGGAGGTCCAAACTGGTTACATCCTTTCTTTGAGGTCCGCCCTTCTAAGGTTTATGAGAGAGCTACATTGGCAGAAAGGTGTTCCTTAAGGCTATGAGGCTCAGCCTAGGGAAGAGGCTAAGCCCTGATTGGGAGAATGCATTGGAGAGCAAAGGGCAAGGACAGTGGGATTTGGGACTCCTAAAGAAGCGTGGATATTTGGACTCAGCTCAGCTGACAACTTTATCTTATGGCTCTGCTAGGTACTCAACCGAGGACTATAAACATGAGCACATAATAGAACTATGAGAATTATCAGAACTGGTCTGCTTTAAATTTTTTTAAATATTTATTTATTTATTTTTTATTTTTAATTTTTTTTATTGTTTTTGAGAGACAGAGAGAGGAGGGGAGGGTCAGAGAGAGAGGGAGTACAGAATCTGAAACAGGCTTCAGGCTCTGAGCTAGCTGTCAGCACAGAGCCCAACATAGGGCTTGAACTCAAGAGCCATAAGATCATGATCTGAGCCAAAGTCAGATGACTAACTGACCAAGCCACCCAGCTGCCCCAGAACTGGTCTTTCTTTCCAATCTCAGGTGTCTGAATTAAAACCCTGGCACGTGCCCTTAGGCACATTTCAGCCTCTGCCCTGCTCCAACTTTTGATCACTTGCCTGGAGCTTGCCTATAAGCATGTCTTGTGCCCAGAATGGCACTGGCCCCACAGGTGCAGGGGTTACATCCTTCTTAATGGCTGAGGTGAGAGCTGCCCTCTCTCCAACTGCTGGTTCCCCATCTGGGCCACTCTATTGCTCACTCGACTGAAGTCCACCTTACCACTCAGGAAAACATCAACCTAGTGGAAGTCACCAGTCTTAAATCTCTCCATAAAGAGATCCTGATCCCAAACAACCCATGGCTTGCCTCAGGTCCTGATAAGTAAGTGTACTCCAACACTCAAGAAAGGGTGGAAAAACCAGCAGCTGTCTTAGCCCTGGGTCTGCAGCATGGATCTCCTGCCTCAGACCCTGATACTTTTAGGGAATTAACTCTGTCTGGGCTGGAGTTATGGCCTCTCTGTGAGCTTTCCTAGATGGAACAGTTTCATCTCTACATTTTATTAGCTAATGCAACATATTCTAAGGTGCTTGTTTTCTTTGGGAAGACAAAAGACAAGGAAGTGTGCCAGTTCTGACCAATTTGCGTGAAATCTGCTGATAGTAAAAGAACAGGAACTGATGCCTCTCACCCACAAGCTTTTCAAACAATTGCAAAAGGATCCCTGGCTTGCAAAACTGAACATTAGCACAGAGGTGATAAATAGAAAGCTAGCAGCGTAGTTCAAAGAAACGGTTACAGGAACAGGAGATGATTTCAGATTCTTTGGGAGTAATTTGTATTCTGAGAGAGGCCTGTAATCAACAAGGGTTTGGGTGGACTCAAGGAGGTTCATCATGTGATGGGTCCCACATCTGTGTGACCATAAGCCCAGAGCTGGACTGCTTTATTCATGGTCACCCAACCTAGGAAACACGGCTTTTCCCTACTCAGTCTTCACCTCTCCCTACGTGCATGGATCAACCTATAATTCCTCCTCTCGAAGTATAGGTTATGCAATGTAGCTTGAGAAATTTTCTCAAAAGGTGCTTTGCATTCCTAGGGTGTTTTGTCTTGCACAAGAAGTCATAAATATATGAATCAAGTGGGATCTCCTGATACTTTTGTGTCCAACAGTTCTTCATGTCCTTAACTTCCGTGACACTTGCTTTTCCTGAGTGGCCAGATCCAGTTAATAAGGGCAAACAATATCAGAGTCCTGTGGCTCAGGCTGCCTTTTAGCAGTTTAGCAAAACCCAGGAGGCTTGACTTTGAAACCCAACCTGCCAGGTTGACCTGTTGGCTCAGCAAATTACTAAGTGTATGGTTCTGGGCAAGTCCCTTTTGAGACTTAGTTTATGTATCTGCAAAGTGTTCATACTAAAGCCTGCCCTGCTGAATTTAAGGACTGTTTTAGGATTAAAACAGTAAATATAGAAACCTTTATGAACTGTGTGCTACAAAGCACAAAACAAATTTAGTTATCTTGCTGTAGCATCCATCCTTGTGCCCAGAACAAGAAATTCATGTTTAAGGAAGATACGTTCAGCCAGGATTCTGTTGTCATTATCTCTAAGAGACAAGGGTCCCAGAACTCTCTGGATGCACACCCATTCCAGGCTGACACCAACAGAGAGGAACGGTGGTGTTTACCTGGAGGGTGTTGTAACAGTAGTCTGGAATGAAAGCAGCTCTTTGCAGAGTTTTTTTGTCCAAATGGCAAGCCTGGTTGTCCATCAGAACCCAAAGTACCTCTTCATCGTGATGCCTCTTAGCCCAGTTGGTGAACTGATCCCATTGCTTCACTGGGATATATTTTGTGGTTGCACACTATCCTATTGCACACACCAGCAAAAGGATTACTCCATTTCTGCCACCAGTAAACTCCTTTTTCATGCCATGCCCATCCTAGTCAGGCTGTTCAGTGCCACTCAGATCCACTAAGTCCTGACAAAAAGCCCAGAGACAGCAAAGGCCATAAGAAGGAAACTTGTGGCCCATCTTCTCATAAGTTCTCCATGTAAATTCCCCCAGGATAAGTCACCTTTCATATTTCAAAGAAGGAACCCTGGCATGACTCACAGCCCAGATTCCACGGGGAGAAGCAAGCTTCAAATCACCTTCTGTTTTACATTGTGACCTTCAACCTTTCCCACCCCAATGAACATAAATAATAGAGCTCCTTAAGTAACAGTGGGTCCCTGTGGCAATGATTCTCAATGGAAGACACTGAAGATCACTTACCTATAAGAGAACCCTGCATTTAAGAGCTTACCCTTCATCAATATGCCACTAGTCATCTGCACGGCAAAAATATAGAAATTTGAGTAGCTAAAGTTTTCAGCAATAAACACAGTGGACCAAGCAAACAGACACGAGTAGTCTAATCCTGAGGGAGTCCTCCCCTCCCTGTTTTTGTGCAATACACACAAAAACTGTGTTTTTGCACTGTACTGTACCACAAGCCACAGCTTTTGAATACTTTAGAACAAGCCAGATCCGTTGGAAGGTTCAGGTGTATGAAGTCCTGTTACAGCTGTTCCAGCCCAGAAAGCCAAAAATAAAAATAAAAATAAAAATAAAAAAAGCATTTTGTTGTATTTCATCAGGGACCTCACAGAGAGGCTTGAGGAGACTTATTTCCCCTCCTCACAATGACCCACTTCAGTCTCTTCCTTCCTTCCCATTATCTCCTGGATTTAACAAGTCCTGCCGGAATGCATTTTACATTTTTATTTCTCCAAAGAGAATCTTTTTGAATGAGCCCTTCAACTCTCCTCCCATATCTAGAGAACCCTCCTGGACATGTATCCCCATTTGTTCATGCCTTCTACAGAAGATTGGACACGTAGAGGGAACCAACTAAGCCCAGGTGGTAAGAGAAGATGATGCCATCAACAAAAATAAGGAAGTCACTCTTCAGTTATTTGGAAACTTGAGCCTGAGGCCATGATCATGCCCCTTTGCCTAAGTGTAGTCCAGACACGGAGTGTTCACATGGTCCTGAAGTGATTCATTAGCATTGTCCCTTCTAGGGAGAGCTCCAGCTGTGGCAGGCAGGGCTCTGTGTAGGATGGTGAGTGTTAGCCAGGTATCCTGCAGGAGAGGGTGGAGTGGGGGAGGAAGAGCTCCATGTGAGCAGGAGACACTAGGCTAGAAAGAAAGGTAGGAGGTAAAGGGGAAAGAAAGGCATGAGAGAGGAAGTGGATTATGGGGACGAGGACCTGAAAGCACACATTTCTCTCCTTTAGAGCTACTCAGTAAATTTCACAGGAGGCTTGGCTGACTGAATGTCCCAAGCTTGTGAAAAGGGGAGACTGGGAACCAGGGCAGATCCCCAAGGTGCTCACTCTACCAGCATCATTTCAGGGTCTCAGGGCAATCACCCAACACACTTCCTTGTCCCAGCCTCTGAGGGCCCCATCACAGGAGACACACATTTGTCCATCCTGAGTCCTCATTCTAGGTTCAATCTATTCCACAGGTGTTTCTTGAGTGCCAACTCTATATAGTGGGGATTCTGGGGTAGGTAACAAATAAGATCATCAGGGCCCTTGCCTCACAGAACTTATATTCTGGGGGAAAAAAAGACAGGCATCAAGCAAATACACAGATAATTTATGATTTGTAATCATAAAAAGTGCCACAAAGGAGAAGTACAGTGTGCTAGGAGGAAATATGGCAGAAGACTCGAATTTCTAAGGCAAATGAGGAATAGAATCAGGATTTCTACCTCTCTTCCCCCTTCTTGGCCCTGCAGCAAACAGGTTTTTCTGAGAGTCAGAAATGGTTTAATGCTAATATACACAAGGAAACAGACTGCATTAAATGACCAAACAAGGAGAAAGTTATTATAGTGTAAGAAAGGTTATGACATACAGTACTATTTAATCCTCATAGTCACCAGTATACGAGTTGAGCTAAACTTGAAGGCTTGTATTGGATTCCTTCCGAACACATGGAATCCAACCACTCTTTCATTCCTGAAATTGATGATCACCTCGACACCTATAAAGGAGGCAGAAATTAATAAGAGAGCTAGAGTCGCTGGCAAAACTACAAATTGATCCAAAATTTCCTCAGGTGGTGGCTTTACAAGCCTATACTCATCTCCAAGCTCATCAAGTCGCGTACATGAAGCACACACAATTTTTCTTTGCCGGTCATAACCCAGTCATGGTCAATACTTCAAAAAAATTTTTTTAAATTTCTTGACCAGGAATTTGGAACCAAAAGCTTAATTTTTCTTTTATTCTGTTCACCCTAGAACCACAAATCTAGAGATCTACCCTGGTGTTTCTATCAGCATAATTGATAATAATCTTTTGAAAGTTGGAAAAGAGGAAGCTCAAATATCCAACAATAGAAAAAAATATTAAATGAGGATACAAGGTTGAAAACCACCTGTGGGTTAGGGATGTAGGTCCTTTTAAAAGGAAGGCAGACCTCATAAGAAGGACAGAGTCATGTGTTTATTGTTTGTTAGTCCTTCTTTCTTTGGGGGCTAGAACTTGATCTTCATGCTCTGCCCTATGTGCTGCACAGAGGGAACATATGGTTTCCCCCCAAGAAACTTAGGACTCATCCAGCTTTCTCTTCCCTCTTTCAACTCGAGGTGAACATTGGATGACACACAGAAAAAGCAGTTTTAGTACCAGAAAAGGTTCATTGGAAAATTCTCACCCTGAACTTCCTCAGAACTGCATGTGATATGGTACTGCCATTCATTAAAACTGACTGGAATTTTTTTTTTAAAAAAAGGATACATGCACATGTGTTGTGCAGAAATCAACATTTTGAATAGTATTTAATGTCATGAGAAAATGCTCATCACAAGTTATGTGAAAAATTCTGGCAGATATGTCTACAGAATCCAAATTTTATGTGTAAGTTATATATTAATTAGATGCATAGGGAAAAAAGGATTTATGTTAAGGAATTTAAAAATTTGGTAGTGATATCTCTGGATGGTATGTTAATGGTGCTTTTTATTTTGTTAATTAAATAAACTTTTTTCTAACATTTTATTTACTTTTGAGAGAGAGAGGGAGATGGCATGAGCAGGGGAGGGTCGGAGAGAGAGGGAGACACAGAATCCGAAACAGGCTCCAGGCTCTGAGCTAGCTGTCAGCACAGAGCCCGGTGCGGGGCTCAAATCTATGAACCACAAGATCATGACCTGAGCCAAAGCCAGACGCTCAGCTGACTGAGCCACCCAGGTGTGCCCATTTTGTTAATTTTTTCTGCAGTGATTATGAGTGCTTTCATATTCAGAAAAAAATTATTTTTAGAAAGCTAGTAGTCAGTAGTTACTATGTTCATAAAGACTTGAGGTGAATTTTCATCTTATACTCACAGAATCTCTTGGGTGGCTGCCTTCACACACTAGCTCTACATATCAGCCAGAAGACATGAAAGTTCCACGCAATAGATTTGCTTATCAGTCGCTTGCTCCCAGACTTTGTGTTAATCACTACTTCCTTGGAGATTACAGCTGAGGAAGAATATGGGTGAAATGTGTGACAATTATGAGAATAGCTACAACGAGAAGGAATGTAATGAGAAGTCCAGCCTCTAACAGTGCTCTGAGGGAGGAAGGTGATTGGGTTTGGAAGTGGAAAAGTCAAGAAACGAATTTTGAAATGAATGGCATTGAGATGGACTTTGGACTTTGAAGGATGCGATGTTTAAAGGAACAAAAATGAAGCATAGCTACCATTTATTAACGATCCACAGGCAGACTCCTTACAGTGTGTCACCTCAGTTAATTCTCACACAATCCAATGGGGTAGGTTTTTATTATCTCCACTTTACAGGTGAAGAAATCGAGGATCCGAGAGATAACTTAAGGTGGAATCCGTCTTCTGAGTTAGGTCTGTGACTACAGTGAGACTACTTCCTGTGTGTCATCCATGCAGGGACAGTGGTGTGTGCAGAGGCAGGCAGGTGGGAACATTGCTTGCTCTTTGGGAAGAACGGTCCCACTATGCTCACTAGAGAATAGGAAATAAGCCTGGAAAGAGGGTCCGCAGTGAATATGGAAGGCCTCAAATGCCAAACATTTCATTCATTCAGGCAACAGAAACTTAATTCTATTCAGGCAATAGAAAGACAAAGAAAGCTTCCAAACAGTAATGAAATTAAAGGTATATTTTATGAAAAATAATCAGACAATAAGATGGGTTGATTTGAGGGGAGATTGGAAGTAAGGAAATCAGTTGGAAAGTTGCTGGGTTAGTTTAGGGACAGGGTATGAAAGCCTGAATGATGGTTGTAAAATAAGAATAGAAAAGAAAGGAAAGATGTGTGTAGCATCTCCTAGGCAGAAGCTGCGGGATTAGCCCCTGACAGGATGTAGGGTACAAGGGAGAGTGAAGTCAAAGGCGGCTCCAAGGTCTCAAGTCCTTACAACTGGAAGGATAGTGATGGTGTAAAGGGGTGGGGTGGGGGCAGGAATAAGGACCAAAAGGAGCAGCTTACAGCAGGAAATTCAGCTTTAGGTGTGTTTGAGTCTGAAATGTTAATGGGACACTCAGATGATGAAATCTGAGAGGTCATTGGACAATCTGGGTTAGAGTTTGAGGCAGCAATCAACCCTGGTGGGAATGATGTGGGAATCATGTAGCTAGACGTGTTTATTGGAGCCACAGGAATAGCTGAAATTGCCCAAGGGTTGCATGAAGGGAGAAAGGAGTCAAGGGGAAAGGAGAGGAGCCAGGAAAGGAGAGAAAGAGTCGGAAGAGAGACAGGAAGGCAACCAAGAGTTTTAAAGACACAAAAGTCAGAGGAGGAGTATTTTAAGAAGGGAGCGATTCTTGACCGTATCAAACAGTGTTAAAAGGTCAAGGGTTCTGATAACTTAAAAGCCTTTCAGATGTTTAGACTAGAATCTCTCAGGTGACCTTGGAAGGTGAGAAGGCTGTGGAGGCCTGTAAAGCATGGGTGGTGAGGCGAGAAACAATGTGGCTCCACTTAACTACACAAGTAATTTATTAAATGTTTATTGAATACCTACTGTGTGAACTTCTTGCATATCTGGGGATATCCTAAGAAACTGAAACCAACCATCCTCATCTCCTCTTTGTGTTCTAAAAGGCTCACTTTCTTCCAATTCCTCTTATGATGCTGATTTTTAAAAACAGCTTTATTGAGATACAATTCGCATAGCATGCTAGTCACCCATTTAAAGCATGTAATAGGTTTCTGTAAATTCACAGGTGTGTGCAATTATAGTACTAATTTTATTATTTTTTAAATTTTATTTATTTTTGAGAGGCAGAGAAAGACAACATGAGCAGGGGAGGGTCAGAGAGAGAGGGAGACACAGAATCTGAAGCAGGCTCCAGGCTCTGAGCTAGCTGTCAGCACAGAGCCTGACACGGGGCTCAAACCCACGAACCGAGAGATCATGACCTGAGCTGAAGCTGGACGCTTAATCGACTGAGCCACCCAGGTGCCCTTATAGTACTAATTTTATTTTAATTTTTAATTATTTTTTAATGTTTTATTTAGTTTTGATAGAGAGAAAGACAGAGCATGAGAGGGGGACAGGCAGAGAGAGAAGGAGTCACAGAACTGGAAGCAGGCTCCAGGCTCTGAGCTAGCTGTCAGCAGAGCCCGACCCGGGGCTCGAACTCACAAACATGAGATCTGACCTGAGCCGAAGTCGAAGGCTTAACCGACTGAGCCACCCAGGCGCCCCTATAGTACTAATTTTAAAGGTGGAACATTTGGGACTATGGTTTGGAAGTCAATACCTACAATTAGTGCTGTAAGTGAGGGAGAAAGTGGACCCCAAACACCACCACAACAAATTCTTCACTGACGCCCTCTTGAGTGGAGTCACACAACAGTGGGAAGATGCAAAGGTGCTTTGCCTCAAATGGCCACCAGATGACAGCAGAACTCTTGCCCTATCTCAGTCTGTAAAAAACAAACCAGCTGGGGGGGAATTGCATTCAGAGGGTCCAGAGACATTTTCTCTCCCCACCTTCTTCCTGTTACTCTTTTCTTCTAGGTAAGGCTAAAAGCGCATGACAGGCCCTGCTAACAGGTCCTGTCCCACAGGGATTTATCATTCAGGAGCCTTAATAGACCTCTGTGTTGATTTGGGTCCTCTGAGCAGACACCAAGATTGGATGAAGGTCCTGAGGTTTTTAGTAGGGGAAACACCTGTGAGAGAAAATAGGGAGGTAGCCCAGGAAGGCTAGGAGAGCTGTCAGACCATGAGGGAAGTCTGTCTCTGAGTCAAGAAGAGAGGGTAGGAAGGTTGGGTCGATTTCTGCCGTGTAGGTTGCAGTTAGCATAAGAAAGGTTTGCCAAGGTCTTCAGGGAGAGGGAACTCTGGGTCTCCCTGGAAGGGGCCTACCTTAGTATCTTTGCTAAGCTCAATTATTGGCAGGGCAGCGCCTAGCCACCCCACCAGAGAATAAGCTCCTCCCATCCCCTGCATCTGACTCTGTTTCTGCTCTCATGGATGAATCCAGATACAAACATCCTCCCAAGCAAGCCTTACCTTCTACACCTCGGTCTTTGGTTCCTTCTTGCTTATAAACAGGGCAACCTGAAGGTAGTGATGGGATGAGATATGTGTTGACTTTAGCCCTGACCCACAGGCCCAGGTACCAGCCTGCCCTGGCAGGAAGTTGGTGGGCCAGCACCAGGCCCCATCCCTTTCCTGGGGTCTCCACTGTCTCAGGTGACCCTCCCCAGGCATCTGAGTGGTTGACAGTGTGGTTCTGGCCTCAACCAAGACCTAGGACATGATAGGGCAGCCGTAGCTTTACAGGTGGTCCAGAGAGCCAGGTAGCTCTTAGAGGGTCAGGATGAAGAAGCTGGCATTTGTGTAGGGAAAGCTGAGGTTTGGTAAGGAGGGTGATAGGGGAGAAGAGTATTGGGCACCCGGCATGACAGCCACTGACACTGTCAGTGGCCCCTGTGGGCCTCCCTGTGGGCTCTTGGGGCTGAGGGACCCACAGTACATGGGGTTCTGAGTTTAGCTCCTTTCTCCCCATGGCTGGGTCTCAGTTGCAACACAGGCTTGGGAGGGATGGGATGAATATAGTTGGCTCTCTTGGCTGCTGCTTGAAAGGAGGGCCTAGGGAAACCAATTCTGTAAGAGTTGTCTGGGCCAAATGGGACTGCCAATTCAGAATTCTCAAGGTAAATATGAGGCAATAACTCCAGGCTTTAAAAGGAAATCCAGCCAAATTTTGATGTGGGAACAGCTGAGAGCCTGGAAATCCACTGTGATTACATTATTTTACACCTTCCACGTCAAAGGCAAAACTGATGGCAAGCATGAGATTTGCCCTTTTCCCTCTTGGGCAGGGAACATCAGAGAAGAAATGTGGAAGGGAGATGCCTCTGGGTGACCAGAGGGCCTTCCAGACTGTAATTTGCCCAGGGCCAGGGCCCCAGGTTCCAGGGTTTATGGAGCCTGGATGGGACCAAGGGTGCAGTGATGGGTGGTGGGAAGGCAGAAAAGGGATGGGACCCATCAAGTCTCCTGTCCACTCTCTGCATAGGATGTTTGTTCTATGCTTGGAAAGACTGCTTGCTAGACGATCTATGGAGTATCTACCACCCACCTAGCATATGTACTATTCCTAGCACATCACCCCCCACCTCAAAACCCTGAATTGGCACAACTGTTCTGAGCCCTGAAAAATTAGATTAAATATAAGGGAAAAAAATTTTGGGGGCGCCTGGGTGGCTCAGTCGGTTAAGTGGCCGACTTCAGCTCAGGTCATGATCTCACAGTTTGTGAGTTCGAGCCCCACATCGGGCTCTGTGCTGACAGCTCAGAGCCTGGAACCTGTTTCGATTCTGTGTGTGTCTCTCTCTCTGACCCTCCCCTGCTCACACTCTGTGTCTCTTTCTCTCAAAAATAAACAAAAACAATTTTTTTTAAAAAAGTACTAACTATAAAAAAAGGTAAAATTTTTAAAAATGTTTATTTATTTATTTTGAGAGAGCCAGAAGGCATGAGGTGGGGGAAAGCAGAGAGAGAATCTGTGCTGTCACTGCAGTGCCTGGTGCAGGGCTTGATCCTATGAACTGTGAGAGCATGACCCTAGTCAAAATCAAGAGCCAGATGCTTGACCAACTCAACCACCCAGGTGCCCCCAAAATTGGAGTAAATATTAACAGTTTGTCAAAGCACTTAGCACATTATACATAAGTAGACACTTAAAAATTGCTAAATGAGTCTGTTTCAAGCCCACCCTGTTCCCCGAATCAGTTCTAGGGTATCTATGTTAGGAAGGTTCCTTCTCCATTTCCTGAACCTTTACCCACTTAATGTGTTTACACTCTGCCAATATCAGATACTATCTTGCCCAATTGGCTATTGTGCTTTGTCCTGTTTCTCTGAGAAATCTGTGAGTTCCCCAAGGGTAGGACCAGAACTCTGGCTCCCTTCTCCCCCATGGAGAGAACAGCTCTGACTTTCTGTTGGGCACGTGGGATGCTCAGTCAACACTCAATCCCCAGGTGGACACACGGCTCAGAGAAACAGAAGGGGAGAGCAGCAGACTCTTGGCTGGAAAAGGCTGGTGGAAGGAACACAGAGGGAAGCTTGGCTTGGGACATAGCCAGCTGCCCTCTGGACCTTGCAGTCCTGCTGTGCGCAGCTCAGCTGCTGTGTCACTGCAAAGCAGAGATGACATCATCTGTGGAAGAGGTTATTGTCAGGCAAAGGGAAGGCCAAGGGAGGGAAAGCTGTCTGTGCTCCGTGGAAGAGGAACTAGCCAGATCTAGCCTGGCATGGGGCTAGATCCAATGGGGTAAGGTTGTAGCACTGGGGGGAAGTTCTCAGTTCTGGTAGGGGCCTGCAGGGAGCTACGGGAAAGGGATGAAAAGGGGAGGAGAGAAAAAAGAGTGGGAGGGGGGAGGGATAAGAATGGCTTGGTTCTCCTGTCCTTTGATCCTGGGAGGGAGGTACTGGTTTGGAATTCTGGAACACTGGTTGTGATGCTCTCAGAGACTCTTAGCAACGTAAGTAAACAAATGGGGTTATACTTCTCTTTGACCACAGAAGTAAGGCTGAGGCAGTCCCTCCCCTCATCCCACTTTGGCTCAACAGAACTAGGGCAAAAAGGACTTTCCTTCAGCTCCTTTGTTGCGGGAAGTGCTGTGCCTGTGTCTGCCTGTCCTCTGTGCTGTCCATCCTAGATAGAATACTCAAATGTGAGGTTGCCTTTCTGGAATGGGGAAAGATCCCTGAGGCAGGTCAGGCCACCAGAGAAATCTCTAGCCTGGTCCTGTGATCTTGTCCCTGGGTCTCACACACCCAGGCAGTCAGTCCCTAGGTCACATATTATGCCCCAACACAACTAACTATTCCCAATCACACTCTGTCATCTGGAGATATACCCCAAAGTCTCATAGATAGATAGATATATGGCCTGGTAGAGGGCTCTTTCCTGGTATGCACAAACGAACACGTAGCACAAGTCCAAAAGACGCAATGCAGGGACCTAGTCAGTGCGGTGTCATATCAGAGTCTCTGTCCTTTCTTCTTCCCACATAAATTCATCAACTGCCTACATACAATTTCAGCACTAATGACCCCATTGGGTTTAGCACCACTATCTCATTCAGAAAACCTTCCTTGATCCTCCCAAACTGGTCTGCTGTGTGCCTCTCCTCATCCTGTGTTAAGCTCTATCATAGATTAGTCATAAAAATCTGCTCCACTGTGGTGACTGCCCAAGGTCAGGAACTCCTTGTGACCTCAGCACTTGCGAATATGCCTGGGACCATGTGGTGTTCCATAAACATTCACTGAGTGAACCAGCATAGTCACAGAGGTATTGCTTTATTTCACTCAAGCACCTCCAGAAGCCCGTGGTGCCAGGACAGGATCAGAAGGGCAGACCAGCCTGGTCCCCTCTCCTCTGGGAAGGAAGAGGGGAGTCCACTCACACTGGCCCCAAGGTTGTCTGCTGCCTGTGTGAGTCAGCTTGGGCCAGGGCACAGGGAGGATTCCAAAGCCCAGGGGGTCCTTCCTCCATCTTTCAAAACAGAGAACTCGCTAGGACACACGAATACCGGGCCAGATGCAGGAGCTGGATTCCATCCCTTCTCCACACTGACTGGGTCCCCTGGGAAAGCCCCAGGTCGGAGTTGTGAGGACACTGTGTACAGTGCTGGCCGCCTGCCCTGCTGCATGATGCCATGACAGTGTGGATGGACAAATACGTGGGGCTGGTCGGATCACAACTAGTCACAGTGTGCTTGTTTATTTGAACAAGTTGACATGTTAATTTCAGGACACAGAGAGGCTGAAGCCACAGTGCTGGGAGAAGGCTTAGGTCCCGTACCTGTCAGTCATGGGGGAAGAGAAGGGCTTAGTTTTTGTGACTGTGGAGTAGAGACTTAAGTAAGAGAATGTGTTATCTTTACTTACGTACACCCAGAGTTGACTCAGATCTGTGTTTGAAAGTGTCAAAGGGGGAGGAAGGAGAAGGTAAGAAGGCCAGAGCTAGAGGGCAGCTAGGCCAGGAGACAGTCATGAGCTCCCTGAGTGCCTCTGCGGTGCCCAGCTGGTCCTTCTGTGGGCCTTGCCTCCCTAGGCTCAGAGCCTTATGGATGTTGCTGGCCTCTTCTTGCAGGGAGCCAGAAGGGCAAAAGGAAGGGAATGCCAAGTGCACTGTCCAGGCTGCTGGAGATCTGTAAGCATACCTCCCCTAAACCCACCACCCCATTTGACATCTGGCTGGGGACAGTCACAGACCCACAAAGGAGGTGTTCCACAAAGACTAGACCCAATCACAAAGTGGCAACTCCATCTTTCTTTTTCTTTCTGCAGCCTAGTGCGCCGTAACTCCATGGATGTGTCCCCAAGCTCCCTCTCCCTGAACGGGTCAAGAAAAGGCAAAAGCAAGGCCCAAACTGTCCCCAGTGCTGGGGCTTGTCCAGGTGATGAGTCAGCATTCATGAGAATCACAAGATCTCCTGGGATGAAGGTCATTCACATACAGAAAGCCTATCACAGGGCCTCTCATCCTTTCCCCAAACACCTGGGAGACCAGAGCTGGATCTATTGACTTCCCACCTGAGAGGGAAGCACATGATGATCAGAGGCAGCTTGTCCCCATTTCACAGAAGAGAAACTGAGGGACAAGGCATCGAAAGAACCAATCAAAGGTGAAGCTGGGAGGACAGTGGGAAGAAAGAAACAGGCTCCGGAATCTTGTTAATTTCCATCTTTCCAAGTATCAACTTAGGACTACTGTGTCACCCCCTTGCCTCCTGTGGCCTAGGGAAAGAAACTGAATCCTACAAAGGGTGTGATTTTGATCAGCCACAGTGCAGTGCAGGGTCAGTATCACAATGCCCAGGACTTGGAGTCCTCAACATGAGTCCAGGAAGGAAGCAGAGACAGCAGACGGTGTGTGCCCATACATTTCAAACCCTTGGCCAGGCCTTGTCAGAGGCAACGCGGGGACTGTCTTGCAGATGTGGCAGCTGAATTTCCTGCCAAGAGTGGCTCACAGCCATGGGAGGTGAGACAGGGAGAAGCAACAAGGCTGCTTATTCTTGAAAGCCCAGGAGAGCTCTGGGAGAGGGCCACTCTCCTCTGACCCCAACCCCCCATGACTGGAAGACTTCCCCTTCCAGGAGCATCATCGCTTCCTGGGGAAGTCCACCCCCCATCACTGGGCTCCTTACACTGGGACACCCAATGCCATGACTGGGACCGTGAGGTCATTAAAGAGAGGCTGACACCACTCTGAGAAGCGCCTGCCCACCCCTACCCCCCAAGAGGCATAGAAGTCTCTCTCATCTCCTTTGACAGTCACCTGCTTGGACGAATTTTACAGGACAATCAACCTCTTTGCCCTCTCAGCAGTGGGAAGAGGCAGGAGAGTGTCCTGACTGCCCACCCTTCTCCCTATGAGACAGACATCCAATAAATGCTGCAGGGCGAGTGCTGGAGAGGGTTCAGCTGCCAGGCCCCTGATGGGAAGACAATCAAATAAGAGCTCGGGCACAGAATTCCTCAGAAAGCTCCCGATCCCTGGCAGAGGTCAGGAAGTTTGAGAGGTCAGGTGGAGACACTCAGGTGCTCTGGTGAGCTCTGCCTTCAGGCTGTCCTCTTGCAACTATGTGCAATCTAGAAATCAACATCTCCTGATGGAGGTTCTGCCCACCTTCAGGCCCAGCACTGAAAACACCCATGAGGGTAAGTCTTGATTATGATATTTTCTGTGCCCCAGAGGGGAGCCAGGAAAGTCACAGGCTGGTGAGAAATCAGCTAGGAAATTTGTAAGGCTCAAACACTGAATCACCAGGCTCAGGGCAAGAGGACAGTAATGACAAGGAAGGAAGGAAGGAAGGAAGGAAGGAAGGAAGGAAGGAAGGAAGCAAGGGCAGAGCGAGGGAGAAAAGAAGAGCTTTGGGCGCCTGTTGAGGAAAGATGATGCCCATAATCTGCAAAATGTCTGCATTTAGTAGAATAATTTACTTTTAAATTCCCTTATCGTTTTTTTCTGCACCTGACCTTTTATATCTGTTTATTTTGTTAATTGTGTATATTATCACAATGTGAGCTTCATGAGGGCAAGAACATGGAGTTAATTGACCCATGATGCAAACTTTCCAGAACAGTGCCTGCTCTATAGTAGGAGCTCAGTAA
This sequence comes from Suricata suricatta, assembly GCF_006229205.1. Classification (NCBI taxonomy): domain Eukaryota; kingdom Metazoa; phylum Chordata; class Mammalia; order Carnivora; family Herpestidae; genus Suricata; species Suricata suricatta. The sequence goes on from NC_043701.1 coordinate 158,844,056, forward strand.
ATCTATTGTAAACTCTCATTTTGGGAGGATAATTCATTCTGGAAACATGGTTGTAGACCATAGCACTTGTTTATCAAAGCAAATTTCCTCACAAGAAGTAAGGGAAACTCAGACAGTGTTCCACAATCCAAAAAATATTCATATAAAAATGATTACAATACTGTAATATAATACAAAGTAACAAAGAAAATCCAAAAAAGAAAGAAAAGTAAACAAATTAACCTTCATTTACCTTTGAAAACCTTCATGGCTGGTGTGAGGAGGTCAGGAGAGAGGAGGGTTATTGTGTAGGACTTTCACCATCACTAACGGAATCACTGCTGTCTATTGACTCAATGGATTCTTTTTCTTTTCGTGCATCTTTAACAAGGAATCTATCCAATGACCTAGAATGAAGCAAAGCATTCCTAAGCTTTCTCTTTCGCCATATCTTTTTCCATAGGTGCTTTGAAATGACGAAAAATATACTAATGCCTGTTGCAGTCACCTTCCAACGTTCTGAAAAGTCACTGATATCTGCTAAACACCGTGGCCTGAGACTGAGCATTTCAGCATGGGAGATGTACAACTACAATGCCCCAAAGAGAGAGAAAGAGAGGGAAGGGGAAGAACCATTGGCTCAGTTGCGATCATATGACATTCTGCATCGTGTACTACTCATACTGCAAGACATTGCTCGTTTATCAACTTAAAATTTACTAGAAATGTTTGCTTGTCTTGAGGAAAACTTGCAAAACAAATTACTTGCAATCCAAGGTTTTACTGTATATGGTATTTTGAGGGTATGGATAATGCAAGCAAATTTTAGGACTCCCTTTCCTGGGCTCATACGCAGGTGCCCAACTCTTCCTAGCTAAGCTGAGGGGAAAGTACCACACCCTGAAATGTGTACCTCTTCAGTGTTCGGTTCCAGGATCTTGACAATTGTGTGTACTCAGACAACCACCCAAAACAGGACATTGAACATTTCAGTGACCAGAATCTTCCCTTGGCCCATTTCCAAATCAAATCCTCCTGTCTTGGGCAACCACATTCTGCCTTTTCTCACTGGAGATTAGTCTTTCCTGTTCCTGGATTTCCTATGAAGGGAATTCACCATCTTGTCCTTCCAGTGGCTAACTTTGTTGAGCATGTTTTTGAGAATCATCCATGTTGCTGCATGCATTTGTGGTTCATTCTTTTCGATTCTGACCCATCGAAGGGGTGAATGGGCTATAACTTATTTATCTGGTCCATCTGGCAAACTTTTGGGATGTTTCCCATTTGAGGCAACAATGACAGAAACTGCAGTGGATTTTCTTGTGGACATGGCTTTTCATTTCACTTGAGGACATTCCTAGGAGTGGAATTACTGGATCTTAAGATAGATGAGCATTTAACTTTATATAAAAAACTGGCCAACCATTTTCTGAACTAGTTGTACCATTTCACATTTCCATCAGCAACGCATGAGAGCTCTGGCTTCCAATGTGCTCACCCAACATCTACTGTTCTCAGTCTTTTTAAACATAGTCATTCTAGTAAAGATGTAGTGGTATCTCACTGTAGTTTTTTGAAAAATAGTTTCGTTTAGATACGATTTGCAGCCCCTACCATTTACCCATATAAGTTATACATTTGGCAGCTTTTACTATATTTACAACATTGTGCATCCATCAGTAAAATCAATTTTAGAACATTTTTATTACCCATCACAAAGGGAAATGCACTCCTCAGCCACCACCCCCTTCTTCAGTCTCCCTCATTACCCACTCCAAGCCTTAGACAACCATTAACCTACTCCATTTTTATAGAGTTCCCCATTCTGGACATTTCATGTATTTTGAATAATATGATGTGGTCTTTTGTGACTGGTTTCTCAGTTAACATTACATATTTGATGCTCATTTAGTTCATCGCGTACCAGCATTTCATTATTATTGTTGCTAGATAATACAGGCATACTTCATTTTGTTATGCTTCAATTTTTTAATGTTTATTTATTTGGGGAGGCAGAGAGAGACAGGGCGATAGAGAATCCTAAGCAGGCTTTGCACTGTCAGTGCAAAACCCCACATGGGACTCAAACCCATAAATCACGACAATGTGACCTGAGCTGAAATCAAGAGTCAGACATTTAACCGAGGAGTCCCTCAGGTGCCCCAGGCTTCACTTTATTGTATGTCACAGATACTGTGTTGCTTACAAACTGAAGGTTTGTGGCAATTTTGTGGAACAAGTATATTGGTGCCATTTTTCCCCCAACAGCATCTGCTCACTTCTTGCGTCTATGTCACATTTTGGATATTCTCATAAGATTTCAAAGTTTTTCATTATTATCTATTGGTTATGGTGCTCTGTGATCATTGATCTTTGATGTTACTATTGTAAATTGTTTTTGGGGGAACACAAACTACATGATTTTAATTCATAATAATATGCATTCTGCCTGCTTCACGGGCTATTTGCCCCTTTCTCTCCCTCTTCTCAGCCTTCTCTATTCCCTGACACACAACCATTTTGAAATTAGGCCAGTTAACACCTAAACAATGCCCCCTACATGTTCAAGTGCAAGGAAATGTCACATGTCTTCCATTTGAAATCAAAAAGTAGAAATGATAAAGCACAGCGTGGAAGGCATGTTGAAAGCCAAGATAGGCTGAAATCAAGGCCTCTTGCATGAAATAGTCAAGTTGTGAGTGCAAAGGAAAAGGTTTTGAAGGAAAACCTAAGTGCTGCCCAGTGAACACACCAATGACAGAAAGTGAAACATACTTATTATTGATAGGGAGAAAGTTTCACTTGTCTGAACAGATCAAACTAGCCACACATTCTTTTTGACCAAAGCCTAATCCAGAGCAAGGCTCTTGACTCTTCAATCTACGAAGGCTGAGAGTGGAGAGGAAGCTACAGAAGAAAAGTTTAAAGCTAGCAGAGGTTGGTTCATGAAGTTTGATGAAAGAAGTCATCTCGACAACATAAAAGTGCAAGGTGAAGCAGCAAGTGCTGATGTAAAAGCTGCAACAAGTTCTCCAGAAGATCTAGCCAAGATAATTCACTATGGTGGATACACTAAACAACAGACTTTCTATGTAGGCAAACTGCCTTATAGTGGAAGAAGATGCCATTTAGGATTTTCATAACTCGAGAGAAGCCAATGCCTGGCTTCAAAGCTCCAAAGGACAAGCTGGCTCTCTTGTCAGGGTGCTAATGCAGCTGGTGACTTTAAGTTGAAGCCAATGCTCATTGACCATTCAGAAAATCCTAGGGCCCTAGAAAATTATGCTAAATCTATTCTGCCTTGCTGTAGAAATGGAACAACAAAACCTGGATAAAAGCACATATGTTTAAAACATGGTTTACAGAATACTGTATGCCCACTGTTGAGACTTACTGCCCAGAAAAAAAAGATTCCCTTCAAAATATTACTGCTCATTGATAAGGCATCTGGTTACCCAAGGACTCTGATGGAGATGTCCAAGATTAATGCTGATTTCAGGCCTGTTAACACATCATCCTTTTTGCAGCTCATGGATCAAGGAATTATTCCAACTTTCAAGTCTTGTTATTTAAGAAATACATTTCACAAGGTCATAGCTACTAGAGGTAGTGATTCTTCTAATGGATATGGGCGAAGTCCTTTGAGAACTCGCTGGAAAGGATTCACCATTCTAGATGCCATGAAGAACACTCATGATTCATGGAAGAGGTCAAAATTTCAACATTAACAGAAATTTTCTAGAAATTGATGCCAGTCTTCCTGGATGCCTTTGAAGGGCTCAAGACTTCAGTAGGGGAAGTAACTGCAGATGTGGTAGAAATAGCAAGGGAACTAGAATTAGCAGTAGAGCCTGAAGAAGGGGCTGAGTTGCTATAATCTTGTGATTATTTTAACCTATAAAAAAATTGCTTCTTATTGATGAGTAAAGAAAGTTGTTCCTGGGGGTGAAAACTACTCCTGGTGAAAATGCTGTAAAGACTGTTGAAATGACAACAAAGTGGGGCTGCCTGGGTGGTTCAGTCAGTTAAACATCCAACTCAACTCAAGCCATGATCTCAAGGTTCATAAATTAGAATCCCACATCAGGCTCTCTGTTCTCAGTGGGGACCCCACTTCAGATCCTCTTTCTCTCTCTCTCTCTGCCCCTCCCCTGATCACATACACACTCTCTCTCTTTCTCAAAAATAAATAAACCTTAAAAAAGAGAGAGAGAAAGAAATGACAACAAAGGGTTTAGAATATTATATAAACTCAGTTGATGGAGTGGTAGCAGGGTGTGAAAGGATCGACTCCAATTTTGAAAGAAGCTCTCCTGTGAGTAAAATGCTATCAAACAGCATCACGTGCTACAGAGAAATCATTCATGAAGGGAAAAGTCAGCTGATGCAGCAAACTTAGTTGTTGTCTTATTTTAAGGAATTACCACAGCCACCCCGCCTTCAGCACCCACCAACCTGATCAGTCAGCAGCTACCAACATGGAGGCAAAACCCTCCAAAAGCAAAAAGATTATGAGTTGCTCAAAGCTTAGGTGATGGTTAGGACTTTTTAGCAATAATGTGTCTTTAATGAAGGTATGTACATTTTTGAGACATAATGCTAACACATACTTAATAGACTACAATATAGTGTAAACATAACTTTTATAGGCACTGGGAAACCAAACAAATGTTCTGACTTGCTTTATTGCAATATCTGCTTTGTTAGAGAGGTCTGGAATTGAACCTACAACATCTATGAGGGATGCCTGTACTCCCTTGTAAAAATATACCACATCTTATTGATGTTAATCATTTGATGGACATCTGGGTTGTTTCCACTTTTGCTACTATGAATAATGTTGCTATGAATATTTGTGCACAAGTTTTTGTGGGGACATGTTTTCATTTCTCTTGAGTATATACTTGAGTGGAATTGCCAGGTCAGATGGGAACTCCAGGTTTGACTTTGAGGAACTGCCAAAATGTTTTCAAAAGTGGCTGCACCATTTTACATTCCCGCCAGTAGTGTACCAGGGTTCCAGTTTCCTCACATCCTCCCCAACACTTTTTATTATCTGTTTTTTTAAAAAAGCCATCCTAATGAGTATAAAGTATCTCAATATGGTTTTGACTTGCATTTCATTGATGGCTACTGATATTGAGCATCTTTTCTTGCACTTATAGGCCATTTGTAACACTTCATTGAAGAAGTGTCTATTCAATTTTTAATTGTGTCACTTGTCTTTTTATTATGGAATTGTAAGCGTTCTTTGCATATTCTAGATGTCAGTCCCTTATCAGATATGTGATTTGTAAAAATTTTCTCCCACTCTGTTGCTTTCTTGATAATATCCTCTAAAGCACAAAAGTTTTTGATCTTGATGATGCCCAAATTATTTGTTTTTTCTTTTGTTTTTATGCCTTAGGTGTAATATCTAAGATGTTGAACGATTTTGATGTGCTTATCTATCATTTTATATCTTCTTTTGTGAGATGCCTTTTCAAATCTTTTGCCATTTTTCATATTGACTTATTTATCTTTTTAAGTGCTCTGATAGATGTACCCATTCTCTGGCTTGTCTATTTGATTCCTTAAAATTTTTTTCATGCCAGAAAACTTTAACTTTCATAAAGTCTAATTTATGCATTTTTTCTTATGGTTATTGCTTCTTGTGTCCTAGCTAAAGAATCTTTTCCTACCTCAGGGTTACAAAGATATTTTCCTATGGTTTTATATTCAAGCTTTAATGCTGTGGGTTTTGTATTTAGCTATCATCCCTCTCAAATTAATTTTTGTGTATGGATTCAGCTGCAGGATGAGGTGCATTTATTTTATATACAGTTGTTGCCACAATATTTGTTAAAGAGACTTTCTCCTCCACATTGTATTGACCTGGGAGCTTTGTGAAAAATCAGTTAACCATATATGTGTTGATGTATTTCTGAAATTTCTAGTTCATTTCATTGATCTATTTATATCATTGGTCTAAATAGTTTCTACTTTTGCTAGTAATACAGTGTCTTGACTACTCTAGCTTTACAGTAAGTTTACAGTAAGTTTTTATTGAAATAAAATAGCTCAATTCTTCCAACTTTATTCTTTTTCAAGATTATTTTTAGCTATTCCATAAACCCTTTATATTTTTGCTTATAATTCTAATCAACTTATCTATTTCCTCAAAGAAACCTGTTGGATTTTTATAGGGAATAAGTTAATCTGTAGAACAACATTGAGTGTTCCCATCCATGAACATTGTATATATTATTTCTTTTTTATCTTTTTTTATCTCCAATTATTTAAGAATTTTTACATTTCTCTCATAAATGTTTTCTAATTTTCAGTGTAGAGATTCTGCAAATATTTTCTTAGGTTTATTCTTTTGTATGTGCTATTTTTGAGGCTATTTCAAAGAATATATTTAAAATTTTATTCTCCAATTGTTTTTTTGATTTATTTTTTTATTTTGAGAGAGAGAATGGAGGAGAAACAGAGGGAGGGAGAGAGAGAATCCAGAACAAGTTCTGATTTGTCAACAAAGAGCCCGATGTAGAGTTTGAACTCACAAAGCATGAGATCACGACCTGACCTGAAGTTGGATGCTTAACTTTCTGAGCCACCCAAGTGCCCTTCTCCAACTGTTTTTACTAGTATATACAATGGAATTATTTTTATAGTGAGTTTGTATTCTTGATCTTTCTGAATTCTCTTATTAGTTTCCTTCTTGCCTATTGTACTAGCTAGGATTTTAAGCACAATGTTGAAAGAAGTGGTGAGAGCAGACATGTTTGCCTGTTCTCCTATCTTATAGAAAAGGAGTTTAATCTTTCCTCATTAAGTATAATGTTAGCTATAGTCCTTTTATGGACCTTCTTTATCAGCTTAGGGAGGTTTTTTTCTATCGAGTTTTTTTTTTTTAACTTAATTGTTCACTTTTTTTTATGTCTTTTATTTATTTTTGAGAGACAGAGAGACAGTGCGAGCAGGGAAGGGTTAGAGAGAGAGGGAAACACAGAATCTGAAGCAGGCTCCAGGCTCTGAGCTAGCTGTCAGCACAGAGCCTGATGTGGGGCTTGAACCCACGAACCGTGAGATCATGACCTGAGCTGAAGCCGGGCGCTGAACCGACTGAGCCACCCAGGTGCCCCTCTATCGAGTTTTCCAAGAGATTTTTATTTTGGAGCTGAGAGATTTATCCCACCCATCCCCCTGCGCCCACATCTAGGCTTTAAAAACAGTACTGAGCCCTCTTATTATTTCCTTCCGACACAACAATATGACCCCAGTGCACAGTTAACTCCCTTACTCTTAGCAACCAGCTCAGTGCTTAAGGTTTCCTATTCATTTCCCTCTTACTGGGCCCAATGAAAGAATGCAGCAAAACCCTTGTCTCAAGGAGCTTGGACTTTGATAGGAGAGATAAGTTACATATTGGTAATTATCCTTAAGTCTGGGGAAGAAGGACCAAAAATGATGGTGCTCTGTGGAAGCCCCAGGTGAGAGAGAAAGAGAGAGCATATCCTGCAATGGTGAAGGTCAGGGGAGGCTTTAAGAAAGGGATGGAATTTGAATTTGCCTTGAGAAATGAACTAACATTAGGACAGGAAAAGTAGAGGGGAAGAAAAAGCTGGGAAGATGGAGCATGTTTAGAAATTAGCAAGTGTAGTTTGAGGGTAGTGTAAGATATGCCAAACAAGTGCGGGAATTAAGGCTGGAATGGGAAATTCATGGTCAAACCATGGAGCACTTTGAATACTAAAAGTATGGAGCCTAGGTATAAATGAAATAATAATTGCAACTTATTATGTGTCCAATAGAGTAATTTTTTATGTGTACTTACTTTTGAGAGAGAGTCAGAGTGTGAGCAAGAGAGAAGCAGAGAGAGAGGGAGACACAGAATCCAAAGCCAGTTTCAGGCTCTGAGCTGTCAGCACAGAGCATGACCCAGGGCCCGAACCCACGAACCAAAAGATCATGACCTGAGCCAAAGTTGGATGCTCAATTGACTGAGCCATACTGGTGTCCCTCCAACAGAGTATTAATCACCTTAATATGTTATTTAATATTCACAAAAATTTTGCAAAACAAAGATTATCCCCCTTTTACGAATAGGGAAATTGAAGTTCACAGAACAAAGTAAATTGCCCAAGGTTACCAGGTGTCTCCGTAAATTTAAGAACCAGGATCTCAGCCTAACACTTTTTCCTCCTTTCGAAAATAGTATTTTACATAGTTGAGATCTCATAGATATGTAAGTTTTGTCCTCCCTCATTAACATTATAGCATGAACATTATTCCATGTCAGTAGTAATCTTCTTACACAGTATTCTTATTGGTGTTGACTACATAAAGCTGCAGCATCATTGACAGTTTCTGCAATACTATGTTTTAGAACATTATTTTTAATATTATATATTATAAAAATATTACTGGGGTGCCTGGGGGGCTCAATTAGTTAAGCATTCAACTTCTACTCAAGTCATGATCTCACGGTTTTCTAGTTTGAGGCCTGCATTGGGCTCCCTGCTGTCAGCACAGAGCTTGCTTGGGATTTTCTGTCCCTACTCCTCCTGCCTCTCCCTTGCTCTCTCTGTCTCGCTCTCAAAAAAAGGTAAACATTTAAAAACATTTACAAAATAGTATAAATAATACTACAGTGAATATGTGTGAATCCATTGATCTTCCTACCAGCAATGTAAGAGAATGCTTATCTCCTCTCATCCTCCCCAACAATATTAATTATTCTCAAGTCTTTGGTACTGATGAATACATATTATTATTACTTTGTGTGGAATGATTAGTGAAGTTTAAGTTTCCAAGTGTTTGCATCTATCTCTGTCCCTTATGAAGTGCCCCCTCCATTCCTTTTCTCCTTTACCTGAGTTGCAATTAAGCTTATCAGTCTGTATGAGCCCTTTGTGTATCAAGGCTGTTGATATTTTGTTGTCATAACTGTTGGGACAATTTGTTTCTTTTGCTGACTAAAGCCCCTTGACCAAGAAATAGACATAGAATCCAAGTTAGTGTGTTGCTTTGACCATTGACATTGGAGAGCCAGAGTGTGACCGGTCCCTCAGGCGTGCGTGTGATCTCTGTTCAAAAGGGAAACAAATTCTCAGTTAGGGAAATAGAATAAACATATTCTCAGATGGGGGCCCGTGGGTGGCTCAGTCAGTTAACCGTCCAACTCTTGATTTTGGCTCAGGTCATGCATGATCTCATGGTTTGTGAGTTCAAGCCCGAAATTGGGCTCCACACTGGCAGTATGAAGCTTGCTTGGGATTCTCTCTCTTTGCCCCTACTCAACTTGTGCTCTCTCTCTCTCTCTCTCTCTCTCAAAATAAATAAATAAACTTAAAGAAAAATTTAATATTTTAAAAATATTCTCAGATGATTAACTTGAGGTCGATTTTTTTTTCTTTTCCAGTTTAAGCACCTCTAGATTCTAATGCTAACAAAGGAGAATGGAGTGGGGGTTGAAATATCATTTAATTATGGGGCACCTGAATGGCTCAGGTCTTGATTTCAGCTCAAGTCATGATCTCATTGTTCTTGAACTTGAACCTGGCATAGGGCTACACACTGCTGGTGTGGAACCTGCTTAGGCTTCTCTCCCTCTCCAGGTCTCTTTGCCCCTCCCCAGCTCATGCTCACACACACACACACACACACACACACACACACTCTCTCTCTCTCTCTCTCAAAATAAATAAACTTTAAAAAATCATTTGATTCTAAAGTTTTTTTTATGTTTTTAATTTATTTTTGAGAGACAGAGAGAGACAGCGCGAGGTCAGAGAGAGAGGGAGACACAGAATCCAAAGCAGGCTCCAGGCTCTGAGCTAGCTTGTCAGCACAGAGCCCGACACGGGGCTCGAACTCATGAACCATGAGATCATGACCTGAGCTGAAGTCGGACGCTTAACCAACTGAGCCACCCAGGTGCCCCAAAAATCATCTGATTCTAAATCATGTCCTCATCAGGTTTATGTCAAAAGTAGTGATGATTTTCCAAGGGTGTGTCTGAAGGACAATTACACTTGCAGCACACTGTTGCACTGAAATATTCCTCTGGGTCCACATATTCCCAGGCTGTCCTGGATAAGAGAACTTCAGGATTTCCAGCCTCAGAGTACCAGGACACCCAGAAAAAATGGGAGTGAATCAAGGACATTTGCAAACACAGATTGCACACATTCCTAACCACGTCCTGAATATGAACAATTCCATGCCTGTAAGAACCAGATGCAAGAACACTTAGGACGGGCTAAAGAACATTTGGGAAGGCCTGAAGGAACAGGAGACCATTATCTGTGACTTCCTGTGATTGACATTTATCTGCATGACTACAGAGGTCTGTTTCTTCTTGTTCTCTTGAGTTGAAAAATCAGTTAAATTTTAAAACTGCCATGGTACATTGTGTCCCTTTGCATAGAGGAAAATTTGTGACTCCAATCTCCACCTCCCAAGCTTAGTTTGTGCTCTTAAATACTAAACATCTGTCATCTAAGTCAATATGTAAACTCTACTGTATCCAAAGATGGATCACATACTTATATATAACTTCCAGTTTGCTACTTATTGACAACAAGGCTCAAGATCTCCCCATATTACTCCTACCATGCAGCCATATTTTGTGGGCAGTTTTAAAATTGTGGATGACACACTCAATTCCATGTGATATGCCCCAGATGAACTTAGAGAAGCCTAAGCTAGGGAACCAGAGGTCACCTTTCTATTATATTTATCAACAATGACATGGGATCTGACCATTTCTCCCTGAAACTCTCTCCTTAATCAAGACCTTCCCTAGATTCCCAAAGCTTCCCCCATAGGGCAGCATCTTGTCCTTAGAGAGACATATAATATCCCAGTTCTACTTTTGTCTTAGCAGGCCTTCCTTTTCTTTCTTTGGCAGAAAATGAATGATCTAGTTCCTGGCCTAAGTAATACCAGCAGAAGTCCAGGATCCGGAAGAAACAGGGTCAAATATACTTGGGCAGTTAAGGAGAAGGAAGCTGGTCTCCATGGTAGCGAGCTACCTTCAGGCACAGTGAAGGGTAGAAACTAAAGAAACTCTGGATCTTCTCCTTTGAAGAGTAGCCCGTGGTTGGGAGAGGAATTAAGTAAACAGAGAGTGCACAGCAAGCCTGAGGAGGAGCAGCAAGGGCACAGACTTCCCTCCCACACGCCCAGCACTCAGAGCCATGACAAGACCAGCTGTTCTGAGGGGAAACAGGCAGTCAGTCTCATTCAAAACTTTTGCACTGGCCAGGGAGCCAGGTCTGGGATGGAGGTGCCCGTGACTGGCACGGGGTTGGCCTGATCCTGAGACCAGTGGCCAAGAAGGGAGTTCCTTAGTCTTCCTCCCAGCCAATCCCAGGTGCCTCTCTTGCTGAGAAGCCAACGGCTGGCACGGAACTCCATATTTTCTCCTCTTCCCAGAGCAAGGATCCTGGGATGGTACCTGGGGAGGCCTGGGTGTGGAAGGAGGTTGGGAGAATGCACACCCTGCCTGGTTCTGAGCTTGCTCTCATGGTCAGACTCCCACAGGCCCAGAAAGACAGGGGGTATGAGGGACAGGTCAGGGAGGTCAGAGCGCAGCAGCGACCCAGGAATCTGGGCAGGGAATTAAGACTTTGGGCTCTAGCATCACACTTGTAGGCTCAACTCCTGGCTGAGGTGACCAGAGGCAAGGGACTGAATCTCCCCATATCTCACTGAACACACACCCCAGCTCATGGGGTCGCAGTAAGGATGAAATACACTGATCCTGGCGAATTGGCTTACAGGAATAATGCAACACCTGTTGGTTACTTGTGCTGCACCCACCAGTCCTCCTGGCCTGTGTCTGTGTGAAAGCGAAAGCCCATGCTCTCTGCCTTTTTCCTTGAAGGAGATCCCCAATCACAACCCGGCTGAAGTCTTCCCCAAACATCCCAGAGGCATAGAGGCCTTTGGGCAGAGGGATGGGATTCCTGACCACCCCCCTCCACCGCGGTGCTTGGCGGTGACTGTCCCCTGCTGGGCGCGCCCGGAGGCAGGAACACCCTGCGCGCGTGCAGGTACACACGCACACACCCGCGCGCGCGCGCGCGCACACACACACACACACACACACACGTGGATGTGCATGCAGGAGTGAGGGCCGCCGGTCCCGAGACCCCGCGGGCTCCGCAGGCTGGGGTTCGCTCGGCGGGGCTGGTGGGAGAGGCAGGGCCATTGTTCCCCAGCCGCCCCGGGCCTCGCGCCCCGCTGGGGAGGCACGCGGGACCCCCGACCCTTTGCTCGGGACGCCACCTCTGAAGCCACGTCTCGCCGGCCACGCGTCTCTGGGGCCGCGAAGACACCCCCGAGCTGTGCGTAGAGGTCGGCCCGGGGCTTTCCCGCTGTTGCCGGGAAACTTCCCGGTGCCCATCGGTTCGCCCAGTGTCGCGGGGCCGTCCTGGGCAGGTAGCTACCCCCCCCTCCCGGATCGGGTCCTCTCCCGCTTGCGGAGGGAAGGCTCCCGAGCGCCTCCGAGGCCGCAGGGTGCAGGGCACCCGGCCAGTGGCCCAGGGAAGAGGAGCCGAGAAGGAGAAAGAGAGGGGAGGGGGAGTGAGTAGCTCGCGGCAGAGGGAACAGCAGATTGAGCGGAGCCAATGGCAACGGCTGGACGAGGTGGCACCAAATTCCCTTCGGCCAATGACGCGCCAGATTCTACACAAGCACATTAGCATTTCCCCGGGGGCAGGGGCAAGGGCCCGGGCTGCAGCGGCGGAGCCGCGGTGTGTCTGCAGCATCCTGTTTGCGCGTCTCCAGCCTGCAGCACGTCTCGGCTCTGTCTCCTCCCCTCTCCCGCCCTGGCGGGTCTCCCACGGCGAGCCAACTCCGCGCACTTTGCCCCTGGTTGGCAGCGAATAAAAGGGGTCTGAGGAAATACGGGACATCCTCTGCCAGCTCTAGCCTTTAAATCCCCATCCCGGGTAGGTCCACGCACAGCATATCGGATCCCGACACGGAACCGGTGCGCATCGCGCAGAGAAGGGTTCGAGCGCCAGAGAAGGGAAGCGCCGCGGGTCACAGCGCAAACGCGGGCTCGGGAATCGAAGCCTGTGTTCGGGCTGTCCCGAACCCTACGTTGCAATCTCAGCCCCGGGAAAGTGATCCCAGCATCACAGAGCCCAGATGCCGGCCCACTTGCTGCAAGAGGAGGTGAGCTCCCAGCAATTGCCCGCAGACCGCGGGTTCGCAGGCGCTGGGTGGACGAGAGCGTTGGGATCTCCGCGGACTGTATAGTGATCTTTCGCGAGTTGTACTGCCTTCAATTTGTTGGGAACGTGGATTGTAATTTGAGGACTTGGTTCCCAAACTTTTGTTTCTTAAGCTTTAAAGAAAAACCCGGTCGTGCCGGCACTTTGATGTCTATGTGCGTGCGGGTTTTCCTTTGTGTTCCTAAGGGTGTGAGTGGTCTTCTCCTTCCTATCGCTCTTCACCTTGAGATTCCACCACCTTACACAATCTATCTGCACAGTTCCTAGGGGCTTCCCTCTCTTCCATCAGAGGAGAGCCCCGGTTCTCAGTTAACTGGGCTTTGGGCACAGGGTCTGTCCATACTCCACCAGCCTCCCCCCCTCCTTGATTAGAGTGAAGTGGCAAGGGCTAGGTGCACGTGTCCTCTCCTCTCTCCCGACTCTGCTTCCTCTCCCCTCCAGATCTCCAGCTCCTACACAACCACCACCACCATCACTGCGCCTCCCTCCAGGATCCTGCAGAATGGAGGGCGCAAATTGGAGAAGCCTTCCCTATACCTGGAAGAAGACATCCGCCCTGAAATAAGTGATGACATCCACGACCCAAGCTACAAAGATCCTGAGGGCCCGAGGCCGAAGCTGGAGTATGTTTGGAGAAACATCATCCTTATGGGTCTGCTACACTTAGGAGCCCTCTATGGGATCACATTGATTCCCACCTGCAAGGTCTACACCTGGATCTGGGGTAAGAGATTCCCTTATCCTTCTGACCCAGTACCCTGGCTTCTCCCCACTCCTTTAATAAGGCAGGATCTTGCAGAGAGCAGAGGAACAGCCCCTCCAGGCCCAGGTTTTCCCAGCCATGTCTCTTGGTGACCTGCGAATGGTGGGCTGGGAATGGAGCCTGGGGAGATGGGGATGCAGGAGTGACAATGCTGGGGAGGTCTTTTAATATGGGGGCTGGGGAGGGAGCCCTGAGCCCAGTCAGTGCTGCAGGCCTTGAAGTGAGTTGACCTGTGCCAGAGTTTCAACTTTCCCTGAAAGAGCATTTCTGTTTCAAGTCATTTGCTTGGCTGCCTGTCCTAGCCCTGCCAGCCACAAAAGAATCAAAGCCACCGTCTGGGAGGCAGGGGAGCATGGGACTAGACCAGCAGCTTTAGGGGCATATCCTGAGCACAGTCATAGGAAAGCAAGAGATACCGCTCAAGAGAAGAGCTAGTAGAAGAGGGAGGGACAGAGATGAAGTTATCTACAAAATTATTTTGCCTTGGCCCTTGGCCCAACCAGGCTTCTTTGTTAAACAGGCAGATGAAGGGAAGCTCCTGTATAAAGCAGGTCACACAGATGTTGCTCTGTGACTCCCTGCAAGTCTCCAGGGAATGGAGTATGCCACCAAAGGAAAATACTCTAAGAATGAAATACAACTGAGGAAATATTTCATGTCCATCTGGCATGTTCTGGCCCCTCTCTCCTGATGCCAGGAATGCCCTCCTTGCCGGGGACAGCCAGGAGAGGCCAGAAAAGAGGACCTGAGCAGCCCCAGCCTTGAGGCTGCTGCAGCAAGGGAGATGGTTTCCAGTTTGTCCTGAACCTGCCCTTAGTTCAGCTTTTTCAGGGACCCGGGATATATGGGCTGATGGCAGGGCTCTGCCCCGCTGGACAGACACATGTGCTTTGCCGGCATTTTCACCTCTGCCACCAAAAGCCTGACTTGGGCAGGGGAAGGGGAGAGCAGAGAGCTCCAGTGCCCCAGGGGCTCCACAGTGCCCCTCTCTGAGGCTAGTGAGCCAGAACTCCCCTCCAAAAAACAACTGGAGGGTTTCCAGAGCCGTCTTGGGTGTAGGGTCCTTGCCGATAGCTGTGCTCTTAGGGGAGAGTTGTGTGGAAGGGCTGGCAGGCCAAGTTTTAGCGGATTCCCCCCAAGACCTCTTTGGTGTAAAGGTGGTGGGATCTGGTCCCTGGAGCTTCGTCTTGGGAAATCCTTTCAGTGCCACAGAGAAATGCAACTGGGTAGATCCCCTCTTTTTGGGATCTCAGTTTTTCCAGATACAAACTGGGAAAACAGGACTTTTTTGGGGATTAGGAAGGTAGTGCTCCTTGGGTCACATGTGTGTCCCTGCTGGGGCTGGCCAGGTGCAAGAAATCAGTTCATCTGCAGACCAGGAAGGGCTCTTGTGCTTGGGAGGGAAGGGGACGGACATGTGTTCTGTACCCCTCTGAGAATCCAGCAGAACTTCAGCTGTTGTGTGAGAGGTCAAGAGCAGGTATAAGGATCCCCAAGGGAGACTATGGATTCTTCTCTTCACTCCTCCCCAGTAGAGGATTCTTCAAAAGTAGTTTAGCCCCTTCTAACCTCAGAACTCCCTGGAGGCCTTGTTAGGCCCAGAGCTTGGCTGGACTACTGCTGATTGTTCCTGCCCCTTGGCTGCTGGTGTAGGGGGAAGAATGCTACCTTTTGGAGGCCCTGCCCTTGGGTGTGTACTGTACCTTTGGACAGAGAAACATGGCACAGAGGGACTGGATGGGGACCCCCCCCCCCCCCCCGACTCGGGCCATGTGGTAGATGGCTTAGTTGATGGAAAGACCGGCTGGATCTAGGGAAGTCAGAACCTCTCTTTTTTGGAAACAAGAGGGGTGAAGGGAAGGTCAGAGGTCCATCTTCATAGTTTAGGAGCTTGGCTTCTTGTTTTGTTCTATCCTAAGGACAGTATTAAATTAACAACTGGTAGTGATTCCAGTATTTCTCATGACTCTGAGCAATTTTGAGAGCCTCTTAGAAGAGCCCTTGGTGGGGAGTGGGAGGTGGAATGAAGATATATCTCTGGCAATATTAGCCAAAAGGCAAAACTTCTCAAGTCTCTTTCTTAGAGTCAGAGCCAGGAGACTTGACTTCGGCCAACAAGTTGGACATTATAGAGAAATGAAACCTCCAGTGGACTTAAGGCCGTCTGTTAGATAGGCTTATAGAGATCTTGATAGAAAAAGGCACCAGAGTGTATGGGTTCTTTGCCCAATGCTTCTGTTAATACTAGGATCTTACGTACTTTCTGAGTCAACTTGCCAGGGTCCTCTGTGGCGTGATACAACCATAGCCCCTTCCTTGGTTCTGAGCTGAGTGCTTTTGCTTTCATGCCCAAAGCCGTTTTTCTTCCTCATTGGTGACTGGCAGCTCAACTGTGTCTCAATTGTCACTTTTTCAGGTGCAGTTGCAGGCAGATACTGCTTATCTGGAAAGAGGTCACCCTGTGGCTTGAAGCCAGCAAATCACCTAAAGCCCCAATCCCAGCTCAGACAACGGGTAGATCCTTCTTCACTGGGACAGACTTGGGCCCCATGGTCTCCTCCGGATCCCGTAGGAGGGACAGGAGAGGGTGGGGGAAGACAGGATAGGTAGGGGAGGAGGGGAATTATTTAGGAAACTGATATCTGTGGCTGGAGAAGAACATAGGACAATTCGTTACAATGTGCAGTGTCTCCAACTACAACTAAGTTCTGTGGCCACTGAGGATCCATTGTTTCTAGCTGTTTCCCTAGGAATGAAACATTGTCAATAGTCACCACTTGACCAAGGCCTCAGCCCCTGCCTCCTAGAGCAACTGAACAGAGGAAGATGGGCATACCCAGAAACCCACTTCCCAGCTCGAGGTTATATCTCTACATAATCTAGAGATTATATCCTGCTGGCCTCCAGGAAGGTGGAAGAGGGTATACCCAGAAACCCACTTCCTAGTTCAAGATTATATGTCTATATAATCTAGAGATTATATCCTGCAGGTCTCCGGGAGGGTGAGGCAAAACAGTGTTGGGGTGTTCCACCGATAGCTTGGAGGATATCCCACCACTACCTAGAATTAGCCTTGTCAGAAGGAGTAAAGGACTGACTGGGGCACATGGCGAAGGAGAGATACTGGAACCGTGGGGCTGTGAATAGTATAGTTTAGCCGAGACACAAACTGCTTGGTGATGGACAACTTGGTTTCAAAACATGGCTTCATTTCTTACTAGCCATGTGACCATGTATCAGTACTTAGCCTCTCACTGTATACTACCTCAACTGAAAAGTGAGGCTGTTAGACCCCATTCAAGGTATCCAGTGAATCAGAGAGTATAAAATTCTTGGCGAAGCTTAAGACACTTGCAGATATGACTTATGTGCAGGGCGGATTTTCCCCCGGTATGACCCCATTGCCTGCTGCTAAAATATTGAAATATTTTTGTACTAGTTGGGAAAGAGCCACAGTTCAGAGTCCCATGAGTGTCCTCTAGAATCCAGGATCCCTTGAATTGGTTAGTGCTGAGACCATACTGACTTCAAACATTTTAATACTACCCTTGCTTATGGGTCCTAAACTTTGCAGGAGAAGTCTGGTCCTTGTGGTCCTTAAAACTTTGGAAAAGTTTAACTGAAGTTCAAAGGAGATGGGATCTGGGATAATGTCCTTCCCAATGAAGAATGACCAGTAACTGGGTGATAAGAGCCCTCTTCTCTGCCCGGCCTTTCTAAAGTGCCTGGGATTCAGCTCATTCCAGAGGATGGGAGGTGATGGTATTTTTCATCTGGTAACAGTGAAGGGGCATGGGAGACCCAACTCTCCCTGGAGTTCAGGGTAAAACAGATTCTCACCTGAAGCCTAAAGAACACACAGACCCAGTCTGGAGAACATCATATGAATGTCTTCCCAGATTGGTGACCACTCACACTGACTTCTGCAGGGTTTACCCACTATTTGATCAGTGCCCTGGGCATAACAGCAGGAGCTCATCGCCTCTGGAGTCACCGGACGTACAAAGCTCGGCTGCCCCTGCGGTTCTTCCTGATCATTGCCAACACAATGGCATTCCAGGTAAGAAGCTGGCTCTGCTCATCCTTTCCTGTCTACTCTTTTGATGGTCCGGGGGCAGAATGGAGGAGCCCAGTGCCTGGAGAGGAGCCACACCTGGACAGCACTTTACTTTCCTCTCCCCTTAGGGTCACCTCAAGTGCATGGCCAGTCCCTAACACCACATTGGAAAAGAGAAGTAGGAGATACATAGGAAGTAGTCTCCATGTCAGGGGATTATTCTTGATCCTAAGGTTCCTCTGTTATCACGCAGTCTTGGCTGTTGTGGTCCTAATCATAAGGGGCCACAGCGCATAAGGAACTGATCCTGTTTTCCTGGGCAGACACTGGGCAATAAATTCACGCTTTTAGGGGAATATCTTAGTATCCCACCATAATGGGATTGAAGCCGGTATTTCATAGACATTTGAACTCTGTGTTCTCCTGTAAAAGAGCAAATACTTTGTAGCACTGATTATGCGCCAGATGATTCTAGGCCCTTGACACAGATTTACTTCATTAAATCCTCACAACAATCTTAAAAGGTTGGTAAGATTCCCCCCATCTTACAGATGAGGAAATTGTGTCACTGAGAAGTTAGGTAGACCAACATTATGGTTCTATCCTAGGCTGCCAGGCTGGCTAAGTCAAATATTGAGGGCGTTGAGGCAAAGAGTTCATAGCAGAGATAGAATACGTGGAAATGGGGAAAGAGAACTCCCGGTTATGTAGTAGCGATGACAAGAGAGAACCTGTGGTGCGGAGTTTAGCTTAGAGCCAGCGGAAAAAGGAAAGAAACCAAGCCAATCCTCTTTTTCATGGCAGCAGCCCAGGTACTTGCTACAGTTGTATAATCATCTCTGTCACAGCACTTTATATCTTGAAGGTTCCTGATGTTTTCTGTGGGGCAAAGGAAGAGATTCTGGCACATTCTTTAAGGGATGAAAAGAATCCTAGGGGAGCCCAGAGGTCATTTGGAAATGGGATCAGGATCATGATTTGGATGCCTGGCCATGATCTATATGACAAGGCATCAGAATGGAGCTCCCCCCAGCTTCATCCCCCAACGAGGACCTGGGGTGCAAGGCTCATGTTCTCCATGCCCAGGGGTTTGGTGCTCCATGAGGACCTTTTCCAACATTTTTCTTGTTTGAAGAATTGCAACGTGCTTTTCTAATGAAACTCTCTGAGCTCTGTATGAATCACCTCCATTCTGTCCATCATATAACCTTTAAGAAGAAGCCAGTCCTATTTGTGTGGTCCTGGGACATTAAATTGCTCTTCCACTTAAGCTTTAGGGGCAAGTTGGGGGAAGAGAGGAGGCAACTCCTTGGCCCCTTTGGTACCCCGACTCCTGGGTATTTTGTGAGGTTGAGCTGAGAGCCATGGGCTCTTAAAATTGCCTATCCATGGGAATTCCTCTAAGAGGGTATTTCTCATCAGGCCTACGTTCCTCTTCTCTGCCCCTCCAGAATGACGTGTTTGAATGGGCCCGAGATCACCGTGCTCACCACAAGTTTTCAGAAACAGACGCTGATCCTCACAATTCCCGACGTGGCTTTTTCTTCTCTCACGTGGGTTGGCTGCTTGTACGCAAACACCCAGCCGTCAAAGAGAAGGGTGGTTTGCTAGACTTGTCTGACCTAAAAGCTGAGAAGCTGGTGATGTTCCAGAGAAGGTAAGTGAAGGGATAATGGAGCTGGGCTGCTGAGAAATTTAGTGAGTTTGCATGTTCTGAATTAAACTTAAAACCCCAAAACTTAACAGCCCACGGGCCCATGGCTATGGACCATTGTTCCTTCTTTCTCTCAGAGCTCTCTTAATTAAGCCAATTAGATTCAATAAATGCTTATTGACCTAGGACATTCACAGATACAAAGATGAATATGGCACAATCCTTACCTCCAAGGAGTCTGTAGCCTAAGGGGAAGTGGAGGGAGAGCCAAAGGTCTGGATAATCATGATACATGCAAGATACTTTCTGTACCAGTGAGGGGCAAAAGGAGAGGGAGCTTGAGGTGTAGTGGGGGACGTCAGGGAAGTTTATGAAGAAGGTAGGTTTGGAATCCACTGATGGATAGAGATTTTCACAGGTACATGTGGGGAGGGAAAGTACAAACACAACAAAATGAACTAAAGCATGAAAGCACATTCCAGCCACGAAGTCCTTTTGCTTGAAGCACAGGGTGTGGCAGAAATAAGACTAGAGAGGGAAGCTAAGCCATTCTTGTAGAGCCTTAAAAGCAGAAGTAAGACTTATTTCATTAGGCAACAGGAAAACATTACAAGTTTTTTGAGCAGGAATGTGGCATAACTGGAGGCGTGCTTTAGAAAGGTCACTCGGAATGACTGGGAAAAACCATTGAATCAGAGAGGTGAGAAGCATGATCACAACTAAGGAGTTAACAGGGATTCAGTTAACATGGCAGGAACAGAAAGTTTGATGCAGGGAATACTAATGATAGAAGAGTAGAGAGGACTTGGCTACGGACGAGAAGCAGGAAATCAGTTCCCTAGAAATGTCAATGGTGTAGTCTACAGTTGAGAGGGTGAAGAATGGCATGGGACCTCCAGAGAGCCTGCAGGCATCAAGGACACTCTGTGCCTCTCTGAGGAAGAAGATGAATGATTAGAGGGGTGGCTAGCAGGACATGGAGGCAAGACACAAACCACAGACTCTCAAAAACCGTGGACAGGAAAGAGAAAGGAGCCTACAAGGCAGAATGGAAAAATAGGCTGGGAAGGAGAACTAAGTCTATGAAGTTGGTAATTGGGACCTCACCTGTCTTACCAAGATGGTATTATGCTACAGTCAAAAAGAATGATGGATTCAGAGGCTGGAGACTAGCATTCCAATCCTTGCTCTACCGGTTCCCACTGGTGTGATCCTAGAAAAGTCAGTTAACCCGTCATTACCTCATTTTCTAAAACCTGAGCCATTCTCAGAACATTTCCCCACCCTGTTCCCTCTTGCTTTGACTTCTGCTATGTTGTACCAGTAGAAGGAAAGAGACCCACCAGTGACAGCGGAAAAGTCAGGCAGATCTGAGAGTCCTCTCTCCTCTGACTCGGTGTATGGTCTCTCGATGTAGGTACTACAAACCCGGCATCCTGCTGATGTGCTTCATTCTGCCCACTCTTGTGCCCTGGTGTTTCTGGGGTGAAACGTTTATACACAGCTTGTGTGTTGCCACTTTCTTGCGTTACGCCGTTGTACTCAATGCCACCTGGCTGGTGAACAGCGCTGCCCACCTCTATGGATATCGCCCTTATGACAACACCATTAGCCCCCGAGAGAATATCCTGGTTTCCCTGGGAGCTGTAGGTAAGTCAGCAGTCCACAGCAAGACCCCTTCTAGTGGTCTGCCGGTTAGGGTATTAGGAGCCAGAAAAACCAGATTAACCTGTTTTAGGACTTCTTTCCCTCTGGGTTTCCACTACAAAGCTAAGGGTCAATACATTAGAAAACTCTTCAGAGTCAGGCAACAGATCTTCTGTAGAAAGAAAAGGGTAAGAAACAACAATGCACCTGATTTCACGTTCCAGAACATCCCCAAATGCTACATATAATGAGCCCCTTTGGGTTTTCCTTTTCCCAGTCACCTGGACTAGATTGCAGGTCTTGCTGGGGGCAGGGAATGCATAAATGGACCAACAGGATCATTTGGTTGGACAGTAAGCCTAGTGGGTTATATGTAAACATGCTATATAAAATGTAGAATAAGTCCTTGAAATTTAATTGCACCAACTTCTGTTTTATCTTCTTGCTGTATTCAGGGAGGCCACATCTGAAGTATGTGCCATGCCTTATTGTTTGGTGATGCCAACATGAAGGGCATCAGAGCAACTGTTGGTGACCCTTTCCCACCACCTATCAGTCCTATCTCTTGTCCTTTATTTTTCTCTCTCCTGCTTCTCCTCTGTGCTAGGTTACGCCTTCCCCACAGAATGGCTTAGAGAAGCACCAGTAACATGGTCAGTTTGATAAGAAGTACCTGCTCACTGATCTAATCCTGACTATTCATGAATTTATTTCTCTCATTCCAGTCTTAATAGCCAGAGGCTAGGACAACAGGCTTCTAACCATCTGAGTCCTTTTTTTTTTCCCTGTCACTGTTTTCAGCTAAATATAGACCTTGACCAAGGCCTGGAATTTGTTTTCCTGAAGCAGACCCCGTTGGCCTCTTCCTCATCAGTGATCAGTGCTATTGGTCATATCTAGGCAACCTCACTGTTCCACATATTTATGCCCACTATGGCATAAATCTGCCTTTAAAATCTCCCTTTAGATTCCCAATCCACATAATTTTTCCAATCAGTATTAAGGCATTTTTTCCCTATCTCTTTGGAACTTTCATGCGCCTCTCGCCCCTCGCGGGCACCGTCTACCTGTGTGCCAGCTCATACTCTGAACTCTGTTTGAAATCAAATACCTAGGCGATAGAAGTCTGAGACTTTCACAGAAATGGAAGTTTCTGGAATGACATTTTTCTCTACTGGTGCTGGGTCTATGGCGAGTCTCCCCAACTCCAGCCTCTATCTGAGCATGACTTCAAAGTGGCTGCTAACCTCTTACTTTGTCTGGGCTCTCATTCGTTTCTCCTGCCTGTTGCACTCCTTCCTCCCTTTGCACTGCTTGCCTTTGTTCTCCTGGAGCTCACCGCCATTCTAACCGTCTTCTTCTTGACTTACCTCTCCCACAGTCACATGCTGATTTTCTCTCTGCCAAAGCTGACCTCCTCCCTTGAGCCTTTCTTGGGCTCTGTCTTGCTGCCCCAGTTGCAAAGCCTTGTCCTTCTTCCATCCATGGCCCTTCCTGTGTTTTCTCTCTTGGCTGTGTGTGTGTATCTGATTTAGCTTTAAATTTGATAACCAGAGGCCTGGTTAGTGCTTGTACAGAGCCTTGGTACAAAGCCATTTATGGAAATTAGTAAGTACCTTTGGCCTTGTTGTTATCCCAACCTCCTACTCAGTTCACACTATGGATAATCAGGTGTCACAGAGAGAGGACGTACCTTGACTTGCCCTCGATGGTGTCATTTACTTTGCAGGACTTCCTTCACTTGCTTGTTATTAATATCATTACTACTCTACTGGGGTTCTTTTATCTTCAAAAGGCTCAATGTGCTCTTTTATTAGCTATTTCTTTATCCGCTTTCCTCCAGCTTTCTAAGGGTCAGTATTGCTACTGTTGAATATGATCCAGAAGGAAGAGTCCTGTAAGAGGTTGGAAAACTCAATCTCTATGGCGTTTCCAAAGCTCTAGCTGTTCCCAAAATTCTCCTAAAACCAGAATTTCTTTGTTTCTCTTCTATCCAGCAAAGTGACCTGCTCATCTCAGAATCTCAGAGGTCAGAGGGAATATCTAAGCATTTTAAGTCTTTTTTTCAAGTGTATTAATTATTTTGAGAGAGAGAGAGAGTGCGAGCTTGTTGGGGAGGGGCAGAGAGAAAGAGGGAGAGAGAAAATTCCAAGCAGGGTCCACAGTTTCAATGCAGAGCCTAATGTGGGGTCTGGTCCAACCGTGAGAACATGACCTGAGCCAAAGTCAAGAGTTGGACACTTAACTGACTGAGCCACCCGGGTGCCCCATAAGCATTTTAATTCTTACTCCCTCAGAGAGATTCTGTTTTATCAGCATCACCCTACACCAGGTCAAAGCTCAAAGAACGAGAAGCCCGAGCAGTCCATTCTAAACCAGTAGTGATTGAGGAAACTCGGGCCCCTGCACTGGGCCTTTCTTCTTCTGTCTTTGGGCTGTTACTGCCCAATTCTGTCAATATTTCCCCCCCTATGAGGTGGCGCTAATGCCATGGTGAAGGTGTAGTCCTTTGCTCATCTTTTAAGAAGCACAGCAAAAGCCCTTTATTCTCGACTCTCCTCTCCCCCCACATGTCCCCACCCTGACACATGCACATGTGCACAAAGAGCTGTAGCGGCTCAGACCAATATTTCGTGAGGCCCTGGAATTTTCCAATCTGAAATCTATTCACAGCCATAGCAATTTCTCTCTAGTCAGCTTATCCTCTGGGAGAAATTGCCAGTCCTCCTCTGACAAAGGCTCCTAGAAAGGCTTGGGTGATCAGATCTCCCCAGTCATTCCTTAAGGTGCCTCTGAAGGAAACAATTTGGTTCAGAGGCGAAGAGCCTGGGTTCATGCGTTTGTTCAGCACTAGCAAGTTTCTGAGGGGTGAGGGCCTCTGCTAGGCAACCAGCACGCGGAGACCAAGAAGACTGCAGCTCTCAGCGTGGACCTTAACTCTCATTGCTTTTCTGTTCCAGGCGAGGGCTTCCACAACTACCACCACACCTTTCCCTATGACTACTCTGCCAGTGAGTACCGCTGGCACATCAACTTCACCACATTCTTCATCGACTGCATGGCTTTCCTCGGCCTGGCTTATGACCGGAAGAAAGTATCCAAGGCTGCCATCTTGGCCAGGATTAAAAGAACTGGAGACGGAAGCTACAAGAGTGGCTGAGTTTTGGGTCCCTTGGGTTCCTTTTCCAAAAGCCAGCCGGGCAGAGGTTTAATGTTCTGTTTATTAACTACTGAATAATGCTACCAGGATGCTAAAGATGACGACATTAACCCATTCCAGTACAGTATTCTTTTAAAATTGAAAGCCAACAACTCTGCCTTCCTGACACTAAGCTGATATTCTTATTTTTTCTCGTATCTTCCCTCTCTTCTAGCCCATCGTCCTTTTCTCTGCTTTGTTCGTATCACTTCCCTTTCTCTCCTTGCTCGTTGCCTCTCAGGCAAGCTGGTCGTTCATTGGGGGGTGTCCAGCTTCCAAAGCCTAGACAACCTTTCTGTAGTCCAGAGCTCATGGACTTTGCCCCACATAAATCTTCCCTTGAGCCGTCCTGAGCCTCAGGATGGGTAGCTCACACTAAAGGTATGATAAAATCTTCTGGGAAGGCCCCTGTTAGTTATCTTTAGCCCAGGCTTTTGTCAGTTGGAATGGAAAATAACTTTATAGGGCACAAAGCTTCTAAAGCAGGTCAGGGGAGAGAGCTAGCATGTATGGTATGATTGAGAAAGTAAAGATGGGGTGAGGTGGGAATCAGGGCGAGAAGCTCCTGTTGTGATTGGACGCACAGCTGCTTGCCTAGTGAGGACTTGGAGGGCCTCCCCCCACCCCCCAGAGGGCATGCCTCCTTTCTCTCCTGACTGAATAGGGAGCGGGTATAGAGCTTGGCAATACAAGAACAAATCTCAATGTCCCACTGTAGGTTAGGCTGAGGATAAAGCAGCAGCATTTAGTTTGTAGTAAAAATGGTCTCTGCTGGGGAAGGATTCTTTTTTTTAATAATAGCAAGATTTCTTATTCCGTATGACAAGAAATCTTGAGGTTGGTTGTTTCCAGAATCAGTGAATGTAGCAGATCATGGGATCATCAAAACTCTTTCATCTTTCTGCTCTGCCACCTTCAGGATACTGGTCAGCTCCCATCATAGTAATAGGTGACTGGAGCATTTCCGGACATCCAACAAAGGAACATGTTTGTGGCATAGTGGTGAGCACAGCCACCTTCCAGAGAAGGAAGGATTTTAAGAGGTGGGGTTGGGTCCAACATAAAAAAATATACATACATACTTTGCTTGGATTATTAAAGTAATTCCCTTAGAGGATCTCCCTCTGACAGAGGGATGCTTGAAGAAGAGGAAGACGAGGTGGGTTGTCTACTTTCCTCTCACTGCTGGACAGGAGATGGAGAGGTTCCAGGGTAAGGTCTGTTGGCAGTTCCCGAGTTAACTTTACAGAAGAAGGGCTCTGAGAACACATTGCTAGGGGATCCTGAAGGTTACTGAGCAAGTTATTGGCTGTCCTAATTTGGAAAGTGGTTATATAGACAAGTTAAATGTTAGGTTCATTCATTAATTCCAGTTTCTCCTTGGAGTGAATAAAAACTAGAAGGCTTCTCCCCGCAGTATTGAACCATTTCATCCATTCCTTCTCTGTTCCATTTTTAGCCTAAAGTACAGGACTGCCGGGGTGTGGGGCAGGGATGGGGGGATGGGGGGCAAGGTTAGGAATCTCTTAACCACTATGGTTATTGATTCCTGGCTCTACCCTATCTGTCCATTTCCTCCTACAGGCTCTATCTCCTCCCTAATGTTTTCTTCTTTCTCTGGACAGGAAGCCTCCTTTGTACGTACTCAGAGGCAGTGATAGCTATTTTTCACCAGGCAGCTTTCTCTCTCTCAGACAGAATGCTCAGGGTCACTGAACCACTGTTTTTTTATAAAGTTGAGCTAGCTGCCACTCTCACTTGGCCTCCACAGTCTCTCCACTTACACCTCTGTGCTCCCCCATCACACTGATGACTCAAGACAAAGCTGGCAAACGTTACTAGAAACATCCCTGGTTTGGGCATGGCCAGGTCAAGTGCTCATGTGGTACAAGTGAGCCAGCCGTAGGGCGAAAAAGGGTTTGTTTCTATCCTCTGTCTGGGTCAGAACACGAGAGCTGCCCCCTGCTCACTCAGTAAGCCTGCCCAGCCCGAGTCTGCTCCCAGTGGACAGTGCAATGCTTGTAGAAGTAGGAGGAAGCCTAGTCCTCATTGGGAAGCACAAGAAGCAAAGGAAAGTTCCAAAGTGCCTCACTCAAACGGAGGCCCCGTTCTCTGGAGCCAGGGTGTACTGCAAAGCCAAGATTTGGGATCTGAGACGCCATGAACTTTGTTGAACATTGTCTCTGTTCAGTAAACTAACCAGCCTAGGGCACACCACACAGCCTAGGGCAAATAGCAGGATAGGAGAGGCCTGGAAAAAATCATCAATGTTCTGAAAACCTTGGACTACTCCTGTCCCTGTACCTAAGTTATCAATGCCAAAGCCTGGCTGTACTCTGTGAAAGATTGGAAATGTACGATACCCAATGTTCTGTGCACTGTTGAGCCCCAGTAGTGGAAGGGAAGAGGGCCTTTCTTCCTGTATTCATCAAATAGACAGAGACTACAGGGGTTAACCTGGACTAAACGCATCCTTGTCTTTTGAGCTGTTCCTCAGTAGAACAGAATCTACTGGAAGATCACTAGAGTTTAGATCTGCTGACTTATGTCCTTATTCCTTGGGTAGTTTTAATTTCGCAGGTTATTGGATACCTGCTTTATAAATTCTGATCAAAAACAAGTTTATCTTTCTATTCTAATTATGTCCCAGGGATCTGGTCAATACCATGACCCTACGCAAGGCAGGACAGGGTCCTCAGGCTAAGGGCCCCCATGTATAAGCGAATGTGTAGGTAGAAGGGTGTCTGCTGAGTAGGGAACACTTTCTTCAAGATTCTAAAGCTGAGTTCAAATGACACATTAATGTCCCAGAAACTCAAGTCTGAATTTCTAACAGTCCTTGCTTTGAGGGTGTGCTGACAACTTATTTGGGTGCCTTACATCTTTTTTAATCAGTGTTGCATATGAGCCTGCTCTCACTCCCTGTGTGGAGCTCTGTTGCACCTGAGAGCCTGCAGAAGTGGCTGGTAGGAAAGGGGGCCTGGCTGGAGAATTACCAGTACAGATATTTGCAGGATTCCCTTCTGGGCTTTATTTTGGAACCTTTTCTTAGGGCTATTTGTATTAAGTGCCCACATTTGATGGAGGGTGGAAGTAATTTGAATGTATTTGATTTATAAGTTTTTTTAGATGAAAAGATGGTTGTAGCAGTTAAAATGGAAACTTTTTCTCCTTGGTTTGCTAGTATCCTGAGTGTATTCTCTGTAAGTCTAGCTCAAATGGGTCAGCATGAAAGGTTAAAGAAAACAAGATGTCAATGTTCCACGGGTGGCTAAGGCCAGGGCCTCTCCTACCACTGTGCCACTGACTTGCTATGTGACCCTAGGCAAGTCACTTAACTATAATGTGCCTCAGTTTTCCTTCTGTTAAAATGGGATAATAATACTGACCTACCTCAAAGGGCAGTTTTGAGGTGTGACTAATGCTTTTTTAAAGCATTTTGGGATCCTTCAGCAGAGGAATTCTTTTAAGTCCTGAGTATTTTTATAGTAGCTGTGTCCACCATGAACCGTGTGTCCTGGATGCTGTCATTAATCGATATATGTTTCTCTCTGGGAGACTGAATGAATCCATCGGATAAGTGGTGGATAACTAGCCAGACAACATTTGAGAATGCATAAACTCATTGCCATGGAAACAATACACAGGATACCTTTTCCTTGACTGGGTGGGATTTTTCCCTTTTTATGTGGGATAGTAGTTATTTGTGACCTAAATATAATTTTGGAATAATTTCTATTAATATCAACTCTGAAGCTTAGTTGTACTGATCTGAAATTGTGTTTGTTCATAATAAAAGTGAAGTGAATCTGATTGTACTGTGTCTGGGTGATTTTTGGCTGTGATTCAAAGTTTCCTGGGACTTCAGTTTAGATCTGCTGACCTGTGTACTTATCCCTTGGCTAGTTTTAATTGACTATTTACCACACTGTCTATGCCCCGTTCCTATAACTTTAAGAGTAAGAAAAAAGTAGACGCTGTACTAGTTGACTCACCCCAGTAACCTGCCCTGCCCTTACTAAGGGTAACTTTCGGTTAAAGGCAGTCTTGGCAGCAGGAAACCAGGAGTCTGCTGCCATGAAGTCAAACACATTTACACCAGCTGGCACTTTGGCCTGGGGAAATGCCAGGTCTCTTGTGTGTCACATGGTCACATGGACCCAAGACAGAGACATTGAGAGAGGAAGAGAACAGGAGAAGCATCTCTGGGAAAGCTGTTTTTTAGCTTGCAGCAGAGGCTGGGCAGTCCGGGTCATCCCTCCAGGAAAGGTGAAGAAATGTGTTGTACCGGCCGCCCCCCCCCCCCCCCCGCCCCGGATATTAAGTGGCTTCCTCAAAATGCTGATTAACAGCAGCAGGAAGAAAGGAAAAACAGTCCAAGGGAAGGTTAGGAAGCTTCCAGATTAGAGAGGGCTCCATGATCTTAAGTGGGAAAGCCTTTAGCCTTTACCACTTCTCTGAGAATCCTCCTGGAAAAGAGAATGTGAATTTTCTGCAGTTTGAAGAAGCTCCATCTTCCAATAGGAGCCACCTTGACAATACCTAGGCCTCTATGAGTTCCCCAGAACCAGCTTCCCTTGCTTGTTCCTGTAAGTTGTCCTTACCTTGGATGGGAAGCAAGATTCTCTCAGAGTAATTCCAAGTGTGCAAAATCAAGTCTATATTCATTGAGACCTTGCCAGACCTTAATATCCACTTAATTAATTAATATCCTTAATTATCCACTTAATAACTTAAGTGGATAGTGGAGTTTTCTTTACCATATCTGGCTTTCCACCCCTTTCCCTCTATTTTGTTTAAAATGTTTAGGCTGGACTACTATTTCAGTTGTTCTATAATTGCACTGTTCCTTCTAAGTATTAGCTTTGTTTCCCATTAACTGGCATCCAATTTAAACAACTTATCTTCACTAAGCTCTGCTACTTTCTTTTTTTCCCCTCCTCTCTTCTACCTAGTTGTCCAAATTGAACATGCTTCTAGGCTTCCTCTAAGCAATCTGTATTTTGTGTATTTGCTATTTCACCCTGTGGCAGTTTTCTGATTCCTATCTGCAAAAGTTCCAAGAAGGGGAAAGAAAGGAGAGAGCTTTTAGAGCTTGATCAATATGTTCAGTTGAATTCAAGATTGAGAGAGAAAAGGAATAAGTAATGAACTTAACTGTAAGGGTGAGTTGTAAAATAAGAGCTCCTAGGGGGCAAGGTAATGAATTCTTCTTCTTGACATGTTAAGAGGTTAAGGCTGTATTTAATAACCAAGATTTAACCAGGGGACGAAGAATAAAATAATTTAAGATAATAATGGAGAAGAGCTCAGAAATAAGATTTCTGATGCCCAGTGAACACCAATTTTGTCTCTCCTCCCTAGAGGAAGAACCAAGACAGTCCTTAAAAGCATCCACCAGGGTAGAGAAAGAAAGAAAAGCCATCTAGGTTGGAAAGGAAAAAGTAAATCCAACTCTGCATTGAAATGACAGACTTTTGATTTTGTATGCAAAAAAATCCTAAATAATCCACACAGAAAAAAACTATTAGAACTAATAAATTCAGCAAGTTTGCAGGATACTAGATTGATACACAAAAATCAATTGTATTTCTATAAACTAGCAAAGACTAATACGCAAGTGGAGTTAAGAAAAGAATTCCACTTATAACAGCATCAAAAAGAATAAGATAAATAGAAATAAATCTAACAAAAGAAGCACATAAGAATGGTACATTGTTAACTACAAAACGTTATTGAAAGAAATTAAAGAAGGGAAGTCTGGCTAGCTCAGTCAGTAGAGCATGTGACTCTTGATCTCGGGGTTGAGTTTGAGCCCCACATTGGGTTGAATACGGAAATTCAAGGGACCCAGAATAGTCAAAACAAACTTGCAGTGGTTGATAAAATTATGGAAAGGTCACATGTCTTAACTTCTGCCTCTGCCACGAACTGTCACCATGTCATAGGGAGCAGGAGTTGTGTTGTGACCTGTAGTTAACTTTGTGTGCTGTGGGGCCGGCAGGCAAAGTGCTGATTCTTGTACACCAACTTCGGGGGCAAATACCACAGGACTTAATTGCAGGCTCCAGGGAACTGAGATGCTATACTGGGGCTGCTGGAGGCAGAGCCCTCCCCTTTTCGGGAGGGGGCCTGGCCCTCCCCTGCCTGCTACACCCAGGCCACAGATAGCTCACAAAGGCCAAGTGTCTGCTGTGCTGACTCACGGTGGTTCTCAGGCCAGGCTAGGATGGTCTCAGAGGGCCCAAAGGGGCCCTCTCCCTCCTGGCCACTTCCCACAGGAGCAGTGAGTAGCCAGGACCTTGTCAAGCTTTAAAAAAACTGTGTGACCAACCAGAGGAAATGAGCAATGAGAGAAAAGTGAAAGTGAAAGGTGGGGGAGGGCGCCAAACTGCTCATTAATAGTCCTATTCCTTTCTTAGAGAACTCTGGACAGCAGTAAGCATTCACTGTGTAGTTTTTTCATTTGTTGGTTTCATGTCATATGTATTTTTAAATTAAAATAAAATTCACAGGCCATAAAATTAACCATTTTAAGGGGAACAATTTAGGGGCATTTGGGTGGCTCAGTCGGTTGAGCATCCGACTTCAGCTCATGTCATGATCTTAGGGTTTGTGAGTTTGAGCCTCCCTCCACACCCTTCCCCACCCTCCCCCAAGCCAAATCGGACTCTGTGTTGACAGATCGGAGCCTGGATCCTGCTTCAGATTCTGTGTCTCCCTCTCTCTCTTCTCCTCCCCTCTTTGTGCTCTCTTTCTGTTTCAAAAATAAACATTTTTTAAAAACCCTCCAGGGATGAGACCCTGCAATGAGTTATAAATAAATAAATAAATAAATAAATAAATAAATAAATAAATAAAGAGAACAATTCGGTGGCATTTAGCCCATTCACCATGTTGTGCAACCACCACCTCTATTTCCAAAACCTTTTCATCATAGCAAAAGAAGACTTTGTACCTGTTAAACAGTCACTCTCTATCTTCTCCCCTCCCCCCAGCCCTTGGAGCCACCAATCTGCCTTCTGTGTCTATCAATTTACCTATTCAGGATACTTCATATAAAGGGAATCCTACAAGATGGGACCTTCTGTGTCTGGCTTCTGTCTCATAGCATAATGCACCTTGTAGCCAGTATCAGGACCTCAACCCTCTTTACTGCCAAATAATATTCCATTGTGCATAAACAGCAGCTGTTTTCTCCATTCATCTATTAATGAACATATGAGTGGTTTCTACCTTTTGGCTCGTAAGTACTGGCGTACCTGTTTTCTGTTCATTTGTGTATGTACTTAGGAGTGGAGTTGCCAGGTAATTCTGTGTTTAACTTTTGTAGAAGCACCACACTGTCTCCCACAGTGGCTGCAGCATTTGACATTTCCATCGGCAATATGTGAGGGTCACCCTTTATTCTTAACATGTGTCCATCTGTTCCTTTCCTCTTCCCTACCTCCCAGAAACCCAGTCCCCACAGACTTCGCTTTCCACCTGGAGTAGAGAGAAGGTGGGAGAAAAACTGACTTCTAGTGCAAAGGCTAGCATCAGGGAACACTGAGCATCAGGAAACTTCCGGCCTGAAGCTGTGGCCCCACTCTTGCCTTTCCCACAAATAGGATACTAGGAACAGAAACAGGCAAGGACAGGCTCCCATCTCCCTGAGGCACACCCTCTACAGCCATTTAGGCTACCCTATAAAACCACTCTTCAGCGCCCTACAACACCTTCGGTCTCGCACAGAACATTCCCTTAAACCCTCTTAAACAGTCAAAGCTGAGTGCAGAAAAGAAGCATCTCTGTGTGGAAGCTGTCAGCCCTGGATCAGACCCGTGGGCTGATCTTAACTCTTAGCTCTAGCTTAAGATCTCCGAAGACACAGCCCCTAGCCTTGTTCTGCCCAGCCCCCTCTACTAAACGGCCTGCCTGTCTGGGCCTGGCTGGTAGCAGCAGACATGAATGGAGAGGAAGAGCCTCCCTCTCCACCCCCTCCCTTCGGGGTTACTGCCGGTCACAGAGCTATTTACATTTACAACAGCCCAACAGCGCCTGATCAAGCCGGGGCCAATCAGCAGCCTTCAAGCTTGTCTGACTCCGTCTGCTCCAATCAGGAGGTGCTATTCTTACAGCCTCTCTCTCTTTGAATTGCAGGCCGGCTGTCCCCTCTTTTGGGGAGGGGAGTCTGACTCAGAGCTCTGCTCTCCTAGACCTCAGTCTGCTCTTCTCAGGAATGGGGGAAAGTACCGAAATACCTTTCAGTTGTCAAGACGTCGTGTGCTGTAGAACTCGAGGAGAGTTTTACGTAGGGATGGAGAACACTGTTCCTTGCCAGCACAGATCCAATGTTTCTCGGCTGCGAAGAGACATAAAGAGACTTTTCCCCTTTCCTCCCAGCCAGCCCCTCCCTACCTCAGGGCTGTCCGGATGGGCTCTTAATCTAGGGCTTGCCTTTGAGGTGGTGCGAGCCCTTGCTAACCCGGACTGGCCTGTGGGCAGAGCTAGTTTTGATCTCATTTGCAATTGTACAAACACCTGTCACGTACGAGGCAAGGGAGCAAAGACACAGCAAAACAGACTAAGTATTGGATAGTTACCTGTAGAGTGGAGCAGAAGCGCGAAACTGTTCCGGAATAGCTCACGGTTGACATAACCCGAGCATAAAGGAGGAGTGGGAGAGTGGGAAGAAAACGTGGAAAGGAGGGCTTGATATCTGGCCAGGGAAGTTTAGGTTTGCCTCTGTAAGCGATAGGGAGCCTTCAGGTGTTTTCAGGCAGGAGAGGAAAATAATCTTTATGTTTCAGAAAGTTAACTAGTGGTAACCATAAAGAGCAGATCAGAGGGCCAGATTAGGGGCTGCAAGATTAGTTAGCGGATCCTCCTAGTGGAAATGGATAAGGAGGGCACAGGCAAATCAATAGTATTTAATTGATTGGAGGGGTGCCTGCGAGGCTCAGTCAGTTGTTCAACCGACTTCAGCCCAGGTCATGATCTCCCGTTTGTGAGTTCTAGCCCTGTGTCTGGCTCTGTTCTGTGTCTCCCTCTCTGTCTGCCCCTCCCCTGCTCACACTCTGTATCTCTCTCAAAAATAAAAATAAACGTTAAAAAAAATGATTGGAAATGTGAGATAAAGGAGGAGGCAAAGATGACTTTCAGGTTCCTCTCCTCAATCATTGCAAAGGTTAGCACCTCCACTCAGAGAGAGAGAGGGCAGAGGGGAAGAAAGAGAGAAAGAAGCAAATTTTGGAAAGGGAATAGAAGTTCAATTTTTGACATGTGAAGTCTGAGTTACAAGAAGAATATTCACCTGGAGATGATACCCAGCACACAGTAGGGAAGAAAGATCTTGGTGTTCAGAACAGAAAGAAAGATGAAATCCAAAGAGTGTATGGTGAAACTCGCAGGAAATTGATCGCCTAGGAAGGGATTACAGGTAGGAAGATTCAACGACAGAATCTTGGAAAGTACCAACACTTAAACAGGTACAAGAAAGAGGTCACAGAGTTAGCAAAACAGACTAAGAAATATCAGCTATGAACAAAATAATTCTAGAAAGAGAGGGAGTAGGACATTGTAAAAACCAGGTATCTGACAAAAGGACATTGATTAAATAAATTATGAAACACTAACTTATTGGACTATGATGCAGACATTAAAATTATGTTGTAAAACTATATGAATTGCCATCAGAATATATTTAATACATCTTGTTAAGAGAAACATTCAAGTTAAGAAATAGTATATACAAAATTATCTCATTAAAAAAGTACGTATGTGACAACAAAAGGGCAGGAGGGTGCTTTTAGGGTGATGGGGTGTGCTAGATCTTGACACAGCTGTACACAATTATAAAAATTCTCAAACTGTAATGCCTTGAAAAGGAGGAGTGGGAGTGGGGACCATTGATGGTACCATTCATGGGGTTGCTCTGGGAATTAAATGGCATAGTGCCTGGAATACCAGAAAGGCTCAGTCAGGGGAGAAGAGCAGGGTAACCCAGGCCCACTGCATGGAGGAGAAGATATTGGAAACAAGGCTTGGAAGGATAAAACCACACTAGGCCCTCTGAAATAAAACCCCCAGTCAACAAATATACGTTCTGGTGTGGGTCCAGACAAAAAAGAAAGTGGAAGAAACTGAGTGCTTTTAGGAGTACTTTTAGACTGAAAAAAATGGAAGAGGGTGCTTGGTATAGATGAAGAGACGTGGTAGCTAAATTAAAATATGCCACAGAAGAGGAAACATACCTACTGCTCATTGCTCTGGGGGGTGGGATACAGGAGTGAAACTATGAGGTAATGACAGTGTGGTTTGTGTGGGTTAGGTGGGGCCAATTTTAAGAAAAAGTAACTTGAATACTTCTGAGGTCTAGGGAGAAGGAAGCCACCCCTCACCAGATTTGTCTGACCTGTCAGAGGGAGATGCTGTAAGGAGGGTCCTGTATGGATGACCTCTTAGGTCCCACCTAGGTTTTTGATTCAATGATTTCACGTACATGAAAGCCCTTTCCAAAGATGCTAGGAGTTAAGTTTGTTTTTTTCAGTCTGTGTAACGGATGTCAACCTTGTCACTTTTAACTGACTAGCCATACGCCTTCTCTTCGTGGTCTTAAGTACCTCTGTTTAAGCTACCTTTGTGATCCAGACTAGATGAGCTTACAGGGATCACATCTGGCTGATAGCCACTAATTGTATTTTTAACCAGACCTCTGGTAGCAATTTAATTAAGTTGACCCTTGAACAAGGTGGGGGTTAGGGGGCCCACCCCCATGCAGTAGAAAATCTGTTATAACTTTTGACTCCCTCAAAATATAACTAATTATAGATACTGTTGATTAGAAGTCTTAATGATAACATAAACTGTTGATTCACACATATTTTGTATGTTATATGTATTCTATACTGTATTCTTATAATCAAGTAAGCGAGGGAAAAGAAAAGGTTACTGGAAAAATCATAAGGAATATAATGTATATTTCTAGTTCTGTACTATATATATTTTTAAAAACTGCATATAAGTGCACCTGTTCAAAGCCATATTTTTCAGTGGTCAACTGTATTTGATCAACTGTATTTGTTATATGTGTTCACATTATACTTCATATCGGTGTCACTCACTTCGGCATTCTATCAGATAATGGAGAAACTATCAGATGAGGAGTCCACGGGTCCTAATTTCACGTAGCGGTTTCACTACTTACTATACGCATAAGCAGAAGAGGCATGTGACACTGAGGTTCTCAACATGTGATCCACGGATCTCTGAAGATCCCCTGAGAAACTTGCAGTGGATCTGTGAGACCAAAATGATTCTAGTAATAATATTAAGACTTCATTTTCCTTTTGTCACCATCATGTTGACATCTGTGCCCAGGTAATGGGGGGTAAACTCTCCGCATCTTGATCGTAATAAAGGCAGTAGCTTCACACCCTACTAGTCTAGTGGTCATTGCATTCCCCACTGACATGCACTTGGAGGGAGTTATGTTTCATTCAAAAGTATTTTTGAGAGGCACCTGGGTGGTTCAAGTCGGTTGAGCATCTGACTCTCAATCTCAGATCAAGTCTTGATCTTGCGGCCGTGGGTTTTGGCTCAATGTTGGTGCACTGTGTGTGAAGCCTACTTAAAAAAAGTGTTTTTGATAAAAGAATAAAAATGGTTACTTGTATTTAATTTTGGCTATTGAGAACATGTTTTGTAAAACTTCTGTGTCACAAAAGAGAAAGTACACATCTAATACTTCTGCTGTGTATCAAAGAACAGTGGTTGGGGGTTGGCTGGGTGGCTCAGTTGGTTAAGCATGTGACTCCTGATTTTGGCTTAGGTTATGATCTCACAGTTCATGAATTCAAGCTTCTTATTGGGCTCCACACTGACAGTGAGGAGCCTACTTATGATTCTCTCCTCTCTCTCTGTTCCTTCCCCTGCTTGCCTGTGCACATGTGTGCTCACTCTCTCTTTCTCAAAATAAATAAACACTTTTTTTAAAATGTTGTTTTGAGGAAAAGCATTACTGTAGTCATTTTAGTTGTGAGCTGAATTAACCACTATTTTCATTATAACATCAGTTTTATTTGAAAGAGTGACAGACAAACTATGGCT
Source organism: Suricata suricatta (assembly GCF_006229205.1). Classification (NCBI taxonomy): domain Eukaryota; kingdom Metazoa; phylum Chordata; class Mammalia; order Carnivora; family Herpestidae; genus Suricata; species Suricata suricatta. Next base: position 158,880,677 of record NC_043701.1, read on the forward strand.
ATTCAGACTTGAGTATTTAGCAGACATTTTCTCGAACATTAGTAAATTGAGATCATTACTTCAAGAACTCACAATATTTGTTCCAGTGGTAAAACTTGAGTTTTCAAGAAAAAAATTAGAGCTTTGGAAAACTTACACGTGGCACTGAGTTTGATAGCTTCCCAATAATTAAAGACTCATTTGATGAAATCAGTGGTGATATTAACAAATGTGACTTCTTGATATTATAGAATAAAATGTGTCAATATTTTGGAAGATTTGCATAAATCAGTGAATGAGTATTTTTCAAATGACCAAAGCATGTTACAAAATCATGCATGGATAAAAAGTTCATTCAAAATGCAAGAGACTGGTAGATTCTTACATAACAGAAAATGAAAAGTTCATTCATATGGTTTCAGATTCTAGGTTACAACTTACCTTTAGGAAACTCTTACTTGTTGAGTTTTAGTGTAGTATCAAGGAAGATTATCAACAATGATCTTTTAAAAAGCTTTGAAAATACTCCTCCCTTTTAAAATTACAAATCTGTGAGATTAGATTTTCTTCATATACTTCAAACATCATATGGCAACTGATTTGAGTATCTATTAAGTTAGACACTATAGAGATAATAAAAATGTAAAACAATAACACTATTCTCACTAAATTATTTTTGTTTTGGAAAATAGAACTATTTTTCATAAAAATTTGTTATTTATGTTAACATGTAATAGGCTTATTGTTATTGAAAAAATAAATATTTTAAATGTTTATATTTTAATTTCTAATAGAGGGAATGTTTAATAGATATAAACTTCATAAACAAAAACTCAATCCTTTTATAATGGCTTATTGAGTAATAATTCATATACTATAATGTTCACTCATTTAAAGTATATAGTTCAATAGTTTTTAGTATATTCACAGAGTTGTGCAATCATCACCCTAATCAATTTTAGAACATTTTCATTATCCTAAAGGAACACACTAGCAGTCATTCCTCACATCTCCCAGTGACTCCCCCACTATAGTCTCGGACAACTGCTTACTATTTTACTTTCTGCCTCTATAGATTTCCCTATTCTGGATATTTCATATGAACAGTATCATACAATATGCAGTCCTTTGTGTCTGGCTTCTTTCACTTAGCATAACATTTTCAAGATTCATCCATGTTGTGGCATGTATCAGTACTTCATTCTTTTTACTGCTGAATAATATTCCATATTATAGATATACCACATTTGGTTATCCATTCATCAGTTAATGAATATTGAGTTGTTCCCACTTTTTTGGCTATTATGAATAACACTGCTATGAACAGTCATGTATAAGTTTTTGTGTGTACGTATGTTTTCAATTCTTTTGGATATATATCTAGGAGAGTTGCTGGGTCATGTGGCAAATCGATGTTTAACCCTGAGGAACTGCCAAATAGTTTTCAAAGCAGCAGCACCTTTTACATTCCCACCAGCAGTGTATGAGGGTTACCAACACTTCTTATTATCTGTCTTTCTTATTATAACCATCCTAAATTAGTCTGAAGTGGTATCTCACATTGGTTTTGACTGGCATTTTCCTAATAACTTATGACATTGAGCATCTTTTCATATGCTTACTGGCTATTTGCATATCTTCTTTGGAGAAAATGTCTATTCAAACTGCCCATTTTAAAATTGGATTATTTTTTTAAATTATTGAATTATAAGAGTTCTTTATATATTCTGGATGCCAGTCTGTTATCAGACATATAATATGCAAATACTTCTCTCATCTTGTGGGTTGTATTTTCACTCTCTAGATAGCATCTTTTGAAGCACAGATTTTTAAATTTTGATGAAGTTGAACTTCCTTTTTTTCTTTTGTTACTAATACTTTTGATGTCACATCTACAAAATCTTTGCCTGATTCAAGGACACAAAGATTTACCCATAACTTTTCTTCTAAGAGTTTTAGAGTTTTAGATCTTACATTTAGATCTTTGATCCACATTGATTTAATCTTTGTACATGGTATGAGATATCTTGATAATTTTAAGAGCATAAACCGTTCCTGAGAGCAACATGTTTGAGAGTCAGTGATTTACTTCTCTGAGCCTCAGTTTCTCATCTTTGAAACGCTTATTGTATTTGACTGAACACCTCATGATGCAACTATAAGTTTCAAAAGAAAGGATATAAGTGGTTGGATATGATAAATGAAATCAATCTTCAAATATAAGCCAGCATTACTGTCATCACTTCTTATGTGTATGTTATCTGTCAGCCTACGGAGAGATCCTTGAGTCCTTCCTCTTGCTGTCTACCTGTCACAGCACTTTCCTCATACTAGACACCTGGCAGGTCCTCAGTAAATATTTATTGGTGAGTGGACTGATTCAATATAAACAATCTCGCCAGTGTTCTCAGGGAAGTAGAAAGGGAAGAATTTACTTTTTTTGTGTGTGTTTATTGATTCTTGAGAAAGAGAGAGAGACAGAGCATGAACTAGGGAGGGGTAGAGTGAGAAAGGGAGATACAGAATCTGAAACAGGCTCTAGGCTCTGAGCTGTCAGCACAGGGCCTGATGCAGGGCTCAAACCCATGAACCGTGAGAAGATGACCTGAGCCAAAGTTGGACACTTAATCAACTGAGCCACCCAGGAGCCCCAAGAATTTACTTTTTTGGCAGTCACTCCTCAGCCACGTCCTGCTGTCAGCTGGTTAAGCTTGCAGCTAGCTTCTAGTCTTTTTCACTTGAACTGTTAAGCTAAATCTTCCACATGCTATGTGTGTGAAATTAGTTTTTTGAACATACATATGGGACTTTAAAATTATTTCATTTATTTGTTAATCCTATCTTTGGAACCTATTGAGAGCTTTTTGAATCATAATTCTTTCTTCCCAGATATTAAATATCTGTTCAAGCTTTAGTTGAAAATAGGATAAGTTAAAGGTTAAAAAAATTTTTTTTAATTGGATTCTGTCTCCCTCTCTCTCTCGGTTCTTCCCCCGTTTGTGCTTCTCTCTCTCAAAAATAAATAAACATTTAAAAAGAATTAATAGAAGAAAATAGGATAAGCATGATTTCCCTATCACAGATAAGAGTGTTGTCTAAGTCAGAGCCAAGGGCAGTATGAAAGGTTCTGTTTTCAACTACTCTACAATGAGACATTCTTCTCCTTTGAGTACTATGCAGTGAATGGATGGGCTCACCTGATCTACCAGGGTCACCCTGACTGTCCTCTGAACAGTTCTCTTATTTATGTCAGCTACCATATTTAGAATGAGAGCCAGGAGAATAGTCAGTGAAAGAGAAAGGGAACATACTTTAGAATTTGGTAGGTAAAGGGTAATATTCTGTATAAAAAATAACTATAGCTAACTACCTCTGCCTTTTATCCAGGATGATGGCAACACAGGCAAAAAGGTGACAAAAATAGTCTGTTACTCAAGAGTTGAAGACTTGGCAAGTGCATTTGCCAAAAGTAGATGGATCCTGAGGCCTTTCTTGCCTCTAAAGGAGGAAAACCTGAAGAAAGAAAGAATAGAAGGTGCATTTAGAGTTCCAGGGTTTTGAAATCAGGTTACTCAGAGAAACATAAGGAAGATGAAATATATTAGGAGAGACAATATAGTTTTGATATTTATAACTTCAGTAGGATACCTTTAAGTTACCTAAAGTTATATACTACTAATAGATTTAAAATGACCCAAGGCTCCTAACAGTATCCTGGCAAAGCAGATCCCAGATTCAACCAGTGTTTCCCTTTCCTCTCTTAGTATGCTGGTTTGGGTGTTGAGGTGGTGGCAGTATTGGGAGGAGGTTGGTGACATATGAGATAAGACAATGTTGTGATCGTAGAGTTGGTGATGGTAGGAGGGAAACCTGATGGTAGGAGGGAGGAATGTCCCAGTGGGCTCTATTCACTTGAAAAATCTCAGAGTTCCTTTGCATTTTGTTTTTACTTTCTGTGTAAGTTATGCTTATACATAGTTTAAAGAATCAAATAGTTTTATATGATTTATTTTTAATTTATTTTTTTTACTTTTATTTACTTTTAATTTTTTTTTAAGAGAGAGAGGGAGAGAGAACATGCACACACAACCAGGGGATAGGGGCAGAGAAGGAGAGAGAGAGAATCTTCAGCAGGCTTCATGCTCAGCCCACCACCCTGGGATCATGACCTGAGCTGAAATCAAGAGTCAGAAGTTCAACCAACTGAGCCACCCAGGCACCCCATAAGGCTTATTTTGAAAATAACAATACCTCATCTACTTCTCCTTACCATGCTCATATGGCTACTTATTGATTTTAATTTTTTGTGTGCATTATTTATGGACTCTCACCATGGAAGATGAGAATTTTACCTTCTTCACCATCATGGTCACTCCTGCCATCATATACCCACTCCGTCACATGGGCATGCACATGCTTCACTTTTCCTGTTCTCCCGGTACAGTTGTGTTTTAGTTTTTGCCTATATCAATATTAAGTGTTGATATTACCATGACTATGTAAATATTGTTCATACATGAGCCATGCAATATGTCCATGATTTCTCTCCTTCACAACTCTGTTTTCTCTGAATGTAATGATTATCTTTTTTTTCTTTTAGTTTTTTGGTACTTATCATTAATTCAACCCAAACTCCCCACCAGTTCTCTGTATCTGTTCTTAATATATTTGGTCACTGGCATTCTATCAGTTTCATTTTCTTAAAGAGATATCTCCTGGAACCTTCTCACCTGCTCTAGCCTGGACTGGCTGCTCTCTAAGCCTGCTGCTTAGCTCTTGTTTGGTGAATTCTCTTCAGCATCATTCTAGAGAGTCCCTTTTCTTCTCTCCTACTTTGGATTCCCTGATCCTGGATCCTTTGTGTTTTTCTTTCTTGGTTTCTCCTTATTTTGGGGAAACCCCTTCTCTATTAGTCTCATGAAAAAGAGTGTTCTTAAATATTCTCTATGTCTTCCATTTTCCAAAATTTCATGATGATGCACCTTGGTATGGATCCATTTTCATTCAGTGTCAAGGACTTGGTGAACTCTTTCAATCTAGAAATGCTTGTCTGTCCTTCCATTTTGAGAATCGTTTTTGATTAATTATATCCTTCCCTGTTCTCTCTCTCTCTCTCTCTCTCTCTCTCTCTCTCTCTCATATTTCTGTTTTATTTTCCATGTCTTTTTCTCTTGCTTGGTTTTCTAGTAGGTTTCCTCAATTCCATCTTACAAACCTTGTATTGAGTTTTTAAGATCTGCTATCATACTTTAATTGCCACAAGTTCTTTTGAATTTTCCTTTTTATTGCATCTTATCTTGTCCATGGATGCAATATTTTCTCTGTTTGCTTTGAGAATATTAATAATCGTTTTCAGGAATATTTTTCTACTCCTTGCATAGTCTCTTGTCCTCCAGCTTTTTTCCCGCCTATTTTTTGTTTTGGCAAATCTGTTTCCCCAAATAACTGATGATATTTCGTGATGTATTTGTGTATATAATGGAGCACCATGAAGTCAATCAGAGGCTCTGAGCATATGATAGAGCACATTTGGATGCAAGCAGATCTTTGTGTTCCTGATTGGACTGTTTCTTTGAGTCATTCCCAATACGATATCTATCCTATGTTTTCCTTTAGGCTGCCAGAGTGTGCAAAAAGGCTTCCTACAATCTCCTGTCTGAATAGTTCATCCTGGCTGCCAGCATATTAGAAGCTGAAAGAATAGAAGAGACTGAGGAATCTAAGCTTCAGTATATATTCTGCTTAACCCCTACCTTTTTGTATGATACTATGTAGTTTCTGTCTTCTGACTGGATCTGAAGAGATACAATAACTCTGCTTTTAAGCGAATCTGGTGTTCCCCTGCCAAGAGATCCTTGATTACATTCCTACCAATGAATAAGCCTCCAGTGTTTTGCCTGGAGTTGGGGGATCTCCTCCCCACAGAACAATTACCCTGTACTTAGCCATACCTTCACACCATCTCCTCTTCCCCCTACTTCCAAAGGTAGCTGGTACCACCAAATTTTGAACGTTTTGGGTTCTTCAGTGTAAATCACATTGCTTCTTGGGAATCCTCACAGCCTGCTTAAGCCTCTGCTTTTTAGGTTCTATTAAGATTGTAATTATTCATCCACCCGTTTTCCAGCTTCCAAAGTCTTACTTTGGTCCTTTTTTCTGTTCTTTTTGACCTTCTGGGATTATGCCTTTAAAATCCTCTTACTGTTGTAGGGTTCAGGGAGGGAACAAAGGCAAGTGTTCAAAACATCTTTAATGACATCTTTAATGATGAATGGGGGACAACACACATTTTTTTTGATAGGGAGAAAATATTCAACTTAGCCTTGACATTAGCTTTACACTAGGGTATATTGAGGTAAACTGGTTTGACATTACCATTCCTCTTCACCCACCCCTCAAGCCCCAACCCACAGTCTTACAAGCTGACTCCTTGATCAGAAGGCCAAGCAATGTTCTTCTGTCCAGTATCACAATACTAGGAACTAACTTTAAGTATCTATATGCCTGGCACTATGCTGATGCTCTTGATACTCATAATAGCCTGGTGAGACATAAGTTACTAGCCCTATTTTCAAATTTTTTTAAATTTATTTTTGAGAGACAGAGAGAGACAGTGCAGGCAGGGGAGGGTCAGAGAGAGGGAGACACAGAATCTGAAGCAGGCTCCAGGCTCTGAGCTAGCTGTCAGCACAGAGCCCAACACAGGGCTCGAACCCATGAACTGTGAGATCATGACCTGAGCTGAAGCTGGACGCTTAACTGACTGAGCCACCCAGGTACCCCATTTACTAGCCCTATTTTCAAATAAGGAACATGAATCTCAGGAGACTAAATAAGTTGTCTAAAGTCACACTGCTAATAAATGGTACAACCAGAATTCAACCCATGTCAGTCTGATTCCCAAGCATGAGCCTTTTCTGCTCACACCACACTGCCTTCTTAGGACAGACTCCCAGAATTGCATTTCAGAACATTTTATGATTCATTAAATGCAAATGCTAAATTGAAGAGTTTTTGAAATGTCAGCAAACTAAGCTTACAAAAATAAAGTAAAATCCTCTTTTATATAATAAATGTTTTAGTATGAGTTCTCCAGAGAAAGAACCAATGGGGAGTCCATCTTTATCTTATATCTGTCTGTCTGTCTGTCAATGGATAGATAGATTTACTATAAGAAATTGGCTCACATGATTATGGAGGCTGAAAAGCCAAGATCTACAAAAGTCAAAAGCTACAGTCAGGAAGCTAGAGACCCAGGAGAGTTGATGGTATAGTTCCAGTCCAAGTCTGAGTCAGAGTCCAAAGGAGGGAGAAGACCAAGGCCCCAGCTTGAAGTCAGGAAGAAAGACAGAGTTCTTTCTTACTCAGCCTTTTATTCTATTCAGGCTTTCAGCAGATTGGATGGAGGCTACCCACACTTGAGAGGGCATTCTTTCTTACTCAGTCTACGGAACCAAATGTTAATCTCATTCAAAAAAAATCCTCACAGATACACTCAGAATAATGTTTAACCATATATCTGGGCATCCTATGGCCCAATCAAGTTGACACAAAATTAACTAGTACAGTAGGTAATAAATTTCAAAAATTCATTTCTCTAAGAGAAGCTATTGGAAGAGATATAAAAATGTTCTTTTAATACATAGTAAGTACTTCTTAAATATATGTAAATACTTTTGTTTTAATTTTAGAATTAGAGAGAGGGGGGAGAGTGAGTGGGGGAGAAGGGCAGAAGGAGGGAAAAGAGAATCTTAAGCAGGCTCCATACTGAGCATGGAGTCTGAGGCAGGGCTTGATATCATGACTGTAAGAATGTGACCTGAGCCAAAATCAAGAGTCGAATGCCTGACTGATTGATCCACCCAGGTGCCCCCATAGTACAAATAGTGCATTGATGTATCTGTTGGATATTGTATGTGTATATTTTTAAATGGTTTGAGAAAATCATTGGCAAAAACATAAATATCTACTAAGAGTACCTGGGATGAGGTTAGTGGGGCTGAGGATAATCTAGATCTCTTCCTGTCATTTTGAGTGCTGTCAAAATAGTATTTTTCAGTTCCAAAGGTTTTCATTTTACTTCCTGATACATGAAAACAAATAATATAATATAATTTTAACTTAGACCTTCCAAATTCCTTACATTCCTAGATTTCAAATAAATTTAATTATATTTTATGGTATTTTAATCTTTATATAAAAGATAACAGAAATTCTCCTGAAGCCTTGGGTTTCTTCTCCACTCAATATTACATTTGTAGTACTCACCCATATTGATATAGCTGTAGTTATTCATTATATGGAACTAATATTAATATAACATATATAACTAAAATTATAATTATTCATTATTGCTATATCTATAGTTATCTGTTTTCCTGCTGATGGACATCGAGTTTGTTTCCTACTTTTAGCAATTAATATTCTATATCTGTCTCTTTGTATACATGAGCAAAAGTTTCTCTAGAATTAGAATTTCTGGGTCGCAAAATATGAGCATCTTTGACTCTAGTAGATGTTGATAAATTGTTCCCCAGAATGGTTGCACCAACTTACAGCCTCAGCAGCTGCTCATAAGACTTTCCACTGCTCTACTTACTCACCAACACTTGGTAGTGTCAGACCCACTTTCCAACCTACTTTTGTCGCTTTAACTCTCACTGTTCTCCTTCATGCATCTTTGATTCCAGCCAAATTGTAGTATTCACCCACTCACTGTTCACATCCCTGAACGTATTCTGTAATTTATTTCCCTTCTCCCTCAAATAGCTATTGAGTAAGGATTCTGTATCAGAAACCCTGCTAAATGTTAGGAAAAAACCATGAAAGACATGGTTCCTGCCCGAAAGGACTTTTTATAGTTCTTGGAGAGACAGACTTGTAAACAACAACTAGAATATAATTGTCACAATGAAAGTTGGTACAAGTTACAATATGCAGTCAGGCAGAAGAAGCACACAAGTCTACTTCTGTTTGGGGCCGGGAGGGAAGAAGGTCAGAGAAAACTTCACAAAGGAAGTTGTTTGGCCACATTTTTACCAAGGCCTACTCCTATCTGGAAGGTCTTATCCTGTACCTGGCTTGCTTAAAAACCAGCTCTGCACAAAACATCCCAAACATTACATTGTCTTGCATTGTAGATATTTCTTTTGTATAGTTTACCTCCTCTACTAAATTATAAACTCCTTACTGAAAGGTATTGACCTCTTAGGCATCTTTGCATCTCCCATACAGCCTAGATATTGCTGACACCCATTGTGTATTCAGCAAACCCTTGCTGAATGAAAGATGTAAACAAAGGAGGAGTAGGGGCTACATCATTTGGCTTCCATTCTCCCAGATGCTTGGCCCTTCAAACATTTTAAGTAATTACTAAGTCAGATTGCTTTTTACTATTGCCAAAGTAACAGGAAGACTTCAAAAACAAACAAATAAACAAACAAATTATTTTTAAGGTCATCTACCCTATTCCATGGTGCAAAAAACATGTTATGTAATACTATAAAATCTGGCCAACCAAGAGAACTTTCTCTGGTCTTCTCTTTCTTGCTTCCTTAATAAACTCTACATTCTCCTTTCAAAAGATCTTGCCAACATTAATTTATTAGCGCTGTACCAATCAGCAGAATGGAAAATATTTGCATATCTCTTTGGTATAGCAAGGGAAAAGAGGTCAGAAGCAATTCAGGACTTGAAAGCTTGTGACTTTTATACCCTGTATATTATGAATCTTTCTCTTTCTTTTGCAAACTGCACTCCTACTCCATAATGACATAGGGAGTTTGATTGTGCTCCAAGATTTTGTGAGAAATATATATGAGCTATAACCTAACAGATCAGTATGAAATAGATTTCCTCCCATAGCTTTTTACACATGTCTACCTAATGATACTATCTATGTAGAGGAAACCAGAAGCTAAGAAAGCTATGAAAACATAGGTGAAAATATTTGTAAATAGGTAAAAACTTATATTGGCTTATAAATCCTCTATGTTAAAAACCAACCTGCAGACTAATATATGCAAGTGTTGAATCACTATATTGTATACCTGAAACTAATATAATACGGCATGTTAATTATACTGGAATGAAAATTAAAAATAACAGCAACAAAACTAACCTGCAGCTTTCCAAGAGTTTAGGTTGGCAGAGAGACACCAAAGAGCAAACATCAAAGATATCCCTTAGATTCTCTTGCTACTGGAGCCATTTGGACATATCTGTGGAAACCAGGCTTGAAATGAAAATCTACTAACAGGTCTACCCTTACAAAGAATTGCAAACAGAAAATCTTCATTAAGAGAGATAAGAGGCAAGTACTAGCATATTATAGTAAGAATCTTTAGAGTTCCTTCAGAAGGGAAATGCCTTTTGCATCTTGTCCTAAGGAACCAAGACAGGCGATTCAAGGGGTTGGGGGCGGTGTGGGGGTGGTGGTGGTGAGGATTCCTTTCATGAAGACATATTCAATAGAAATTGCAATACTTTTTATTTTCTCAAAGCAGTTTACAGAAAAGCCTATTTCTTCTGTGATTTAGTTACCACAAAAATCAGGAGGAAACACCCACGAACTTACTGGCTTCCCTTTGGCAATGGAGGACCAGTATACACCATCTATGAATCTTTCCAAACGTCAAGATGAATATAATACTTCTATCAGTTTCTAGACTTGTGTGAAGAAAGTGAACCTCTTCATAATCATTCAGTAAGGGACCTTGTGAGGATGTAGTGTGGGATACAGAGGTTGGTAAGTCTCTCCAGCCAGGTATAAGCTCTAAGATTCAGCAGTGATAGGCTGGTGTTGGCCAAAGGGCAGAATGATTGCTTAGGGCAGGAGTGAATGGGACCCTCCGCTGCTCCTTCTTCAGTACTCCTTTCTTTCAATTTTGTGAGCATACACTTTATTGCATTTTCATGCCATTCCTCCTTCTGTCTGGAAGAAATAGACACTGGCCCCTCTATAGCCCTGTTCTTAATATAACACTGAAACGTTGACTTTTAATGATCTATGGCTTTGGAAATCAATACTTCTTTCTCCTCAGCCTAGTAATTAAACAAGTGATTCAATAAAAGAAAAAGGAATCGGGTTTTTTTTCAATGCCAGTAAAAGGTATGCCTTCTTATCTTTTGTATTCACCCAGCAAAGCTAATAAATTTTTTAAGATCCTGTATTTGTGAGGCTACAACTGACATAACCCAGATTAAGATAAAGTATCAAATCCAGCTTCAGACAGACTGGGCTAGACCAGAATTTTGACACTAACATAGAAAATGGAGTGCTACTCTGGGTCAGCTAAGCATCTCTGCTCCCAAACTCTCAACAAAATTAAAATCCTTGAATCTTAGAACGGGAAGAGACCTTTGTCCTTGTGATTACCCCTCAGTATTGGTACCCATGAGTCTTTCCTCCAAAAATGTCCTTTTTTGTGAAGTAGGACCATAGTGAACCAGAGGGTTTTTTTTTCTGTCTGTTACCTCTTTGTAATCAGAGAAAACAACTGGCTGAGATTGTTGTCAGTACGTGGGTGTGGCTGGAAAAAAATACCCTCTGTGACCAGTAGTTCTTGCTTCACTGTATTCTGCTTTCATACTGTTTCTCATGAATAAAACATATTCACATGACATTTTGTGCTTTTCTTTCCTCATTCAGTCGATGCCGATAGCCACTTACTTACTCCTGGGCAGTTGGAGAGAAGTGTCAGCTCCGGGTAGCTAGAGATTAAGCAAAAGTTGCATGAAAAAGCAGTAGAATTTGCTTAAGAGCACATGATGGAATCCACTTGGAAATGGGATGAAAAATCAAAGTCCTAAATTCTGATCGATAAGCTTTTTATAGGGAAGAAAGCAGACTAACTTATCTACTTTCCAGGACAAAAGAAATCCCCTCCTCTGATTTCTAAATGAAAAAATATATCAATACTTATTGATGTCTGTTATAATGGCGGGCACTGGGTACATAGTAAATACAATACAGTCCCTGCTTTCACAGAGTTCATAGTCCAATGGGATGAACAGATAGGAAACAACACCAATATGAATTTTAAATATATCAGTGTTAGCAGAGAAAAGAAGAGCATCACTATAGACAGTAAGAGAGGAAAGGACAGAAAAAAAGAGGGAAGGAGAGAGAGAGCCAGAGCAATTTCAAATGTCACCTGCTAACAAAAATGCAAACTTGGGCCAGTCTGAAAACATGAACCTTCACTAAGGTAAACATGATAGCTTTGTTTTTTTTTGTCGAATAAGGCAAATCATTTGGAAGGTCACATACAACAAGAGCAGTGAGGTTAAAGCTGAATAAAGTGGAGACAGAGATATGCTCATCCTAAAATGTCAGAGGCAGTTATAACCGGGTCATGTTATCTCCAGTCGCTGACCTTTCTGCTCCTCTGTTCTCTAGAGTGGCTACTTGGCACGTACTAGTTTTCCCCATAGCTGAATTATTTCTCTGCCAATTTGGCTTATGAAGTGTTTGCAAGCAGTTTAAAATATTGTGATGAAAGACCAAAAAGGTCCCGAGAGTTTTAAAATCACACTTTGCTAATTTTTTCTTTGCCTTTTTTTTTTAAAAGTGAATAGGCAGAATCAAAGGTTACCAGGAAGATTTTCAACAGGTTTGCCTCTACCCTTTCTGTGAGAGAAACGAAGGCTCACAGACTGTAGTTAAATATTTCACATGTATAAATCAAGGTGGCAAACTTAAATAAAATAGGATAAAGAGATAGTATCTCCTTTTACCTTGCCACACATGCCTTCATATTCTAGAAGCCTAGATTTGGGTTTAGAATTCTTAAACGCCTTGGCATTCCACATGAGGAAGCGATGGTGTGGGAAGAGCTGGCCCTCACTCCCCAGCCTCTGGTGCTCCTCTGTCCCTACCCCAGCCCCATCCCACACTGGAGGTGAACCCTGTAACTCACATGATTCAGTTCCAGTCACACCACCTTCAAACAGCCACCCCTGGGGTCTGGCAGTGCGTGCACAGGGGCTGTGATCCACCTGCAGAGGAAAGACCCAGTCAAGAGGCCCATGGCTTGGGTCTATTTGCGCAAGGAATGCTGGGGTTCTAGGTCCTCAGAGTTTGGTCTAGAAAGAGGAGAACACAGATTCATAGTGAACACATCCTCTTGGTCCCATGGATGCCTCTACATGTTGAAAAAAGCATCAAATTGAACCCCCAAACCTGGGACTCAGGGCAGGGGCTCCTCTTGCCTGGGTCCAAGTACATACCAACTTGCAAAATTTAAAATTTACTTGAGTAAAGTAATAAAGTTATTTTTATTAAAGTAATACATGTCCACTAAGCAGATCAAATAGTAAAGACTAGTTTGTAATGAGCATCAGCTCTCTCTCCCTACCCTGCTACCACTCTTCAGGAGCAGCCTCATGGAACCCCCAGCTCTTGCAGCATTTTTCTCAATGACCCGAGATCACATCTCACCTCTACCTATTAATTTATCGACTGTAGGCATTAGTGTTTTTACACAAACAATCTTAAACTCCACAAAAGTTGCAAGTACATCCCAAAAAACTTTTTTGTTTCTGAACTATTTGAAAGTAAGTTGCCAGTATCACATCCCATCAGCCTTATATTTTTGTTAGTATTTCCAATAAGCAAGGGCATTCTCCAATATAACCACATTATAATAATCAATCCTCCAACCTCATTTGGTTCCCAACAATGTGCTTTTTTTTTTTTAATGTTTTATTTATATTTTGAGAGACAGAAAGAGTGTGAGCAGGAAGGGTCAGAGAGTGAGAGAGACAGAATCCCAAGCAGCTCCAAGCTTCAAGCTGTCAGCACAGAGCCTGACACGGGGCTTGAACCCATGAGCTATGAGATCATGATCTGAGCCTAAGTCAGATGCTTAACCGGCTGAGCCACCCAGGCGCCCCCACAACAATGTCCTTTTTAGCCAAAGAATCCAATCAGGAATCATGCATTGCAAATAGTTATCATGTCTCTATAGTTTCCTTCACTCTAGAATAGTCTTTTGATTTTCATGATCTTAACTCTTTTGAAGATGAAAGGTCACCTTAAAAAAATTTTTTTTTTCTTGGAATGTCCCTCAGTTTGAGTTTGTTTAATAATTTCCTCATAATTACATTCAGGTTATGTGCCTTTTGGGTGAGAGCATCACATAAGGGCATATGCTGTGTTCTCATTGCATCCTTTCAGGTGGCACATTATTCAGATGTGTCTCATTTTTTTTAAATTTTTAAATGTTTTTATTTATTTTTGAGAGAGAGAGAGAGAGAGAGAGAGAGAGAGAGAGAGACAGCGTGAGCAGGGGAGAGTCAGAGAGAGAAGGAGTCACAGGATCTGAAGACAGGTTCCAGGCTCTGAGATAGCGGTCAACACAGAGCCTGATGCGGGACTCGAACCCATGAACTGTGAGATCATGACCTGAGCCAAAGTCGAATGCTTAATCGACTGAGCCACCCAGGCACCCCCAGATGTGTCTCATTATAAGTGATACTGATTTTGTTCATTTGATTAAAGTGGTGAAGGAAAGGTAGTATTTAATAATTATTCTGTGGAAAAATACTTTGAGACTATTTCAATATCCTGTTTCTCAGCAAATGGACACCCTCCTCAGCACACTTGAGGTCTAACATCCAGAGCAGGTGGCCCCTGGGTGGCCCCCTCACCTCCTTAGACTCCAGCTCTGACTCTGGGCAGCACTGCCCACCCCAACCACTCCTGCCATGAAGACATCTACCTGCTTTCCTGATGGCTTTTTGGTTGAAATGTTCATGAAGGGAAGGATGGGAAGGAAAGAGAGTATAAAGAAAGGAAAAGGAGGGAAAACGTAGAGGAAGGAGAAGAGAAAGAACAATTCTGATTTACTCTCATTATGGAGAATATGGAAATAATCTGAATTAATGATAATTCAGCACTAGAAAACTCTTGCATCTGAAAATAAGGGCTTACTTCTTACACTAACCTTTGATTATTATTCTTTTTTCTCATTGGCAAGATAAACTCATACTGTGATATTTATTTAAGTAGAAAAACTAAGAAAAGATAGATATGTCTAGGTCATATGGCATATGATTTGCTGAACTATGATAAAAAAAAGTATGCAGGGACAGAGGTGCCTGGGTGGCTCAGTTGGTTAAGCATCCAGCTTTGGTCATGATCTCACAGTTTGTGGGTTTGAGCCCCGTGTCAGGCTCTGTGCTGACAGCTCAGAGCCTGGAGCCTGCTTCAGATTCTGTGTCTCCCTATCTCTCTGATCCTCCCCTGCTTGCACTGTCTCTCTCTGTCTCCTCAAAAATAAATAAAAGATATAAAAAAAATTTGCAGGGTCAGGTGTATCACTGCCTCATCTCTATGATTTCACCTGGCTAGATCCTGCCTTTTGTTCAGAAAGTATAGGTAGAGTTAGTGCCTATACACTGTGTCTTGAGAGATAGTGTGAGGTCCCAAATAGCTGCTGGAAAAAAAGTATTCCCATTGATCTGTCATATCTCCATTCTCCCTTTCTATGTATTCTGAAAGTCACATGATTTGTCACACATTTGAGGAAGTTAAAAAAAAAAAGATTGGGGTATTGCCTTCAGGAAATCTTTATTTAAATGTACATTTATTGCCTAAAAGACAGTAGGCTTTAAAGAGAGAGTCCTTTAGGGCCACTGGGTGGTGCAAGCAGTTAAGCGTCTCTTGATCTCCACTCAGGTCATGATCTCACTATTTATGAGTTTGAGCCCCACATCAGGCTCTGCTCTGATGGTGTGGAGCCTGCTTGGGATTCTGTCTCCCCTTCTCTCTGACCCTCCCCTGTTTGTGTTCTCTCTCTCAAAATAAATATGTATACTTAGAGAGAGAGAGAGAGAGAGAGAGAGAGAGAATCCTTTAAACTTCCCCTATTAGTGGTGTATGTAACAATTTCAACTCAACAAATATCTACTGAATATACCTCTTGGGCCAGGTACCAATAGGGATCTGGCAATGAATGAGACAGATATGGTCCTTGTCCTCATGGAGCACCATAGTACAAATATGATGAATGTCACAAAAACAGAAATCACAGGGGGCTTGAAGAGGGCATACCATGAAGAACTAACCTGGATAAACTTTCTTGCAACTTGAAGAAAATAGGAATTAGTTAAGTGAAAGGTTAGTGGGAGAAGGGGGAAGTGGGCAGCAGAGTGCTCTGTGCAGAGGGGAAGGAATGTGTTAATGCTCAAAAAGTGAAGTATCATGAGAGTAGACAAAAAGGAGGAAGGGCAGCCAGAGATAAGGTAACTTTATAAGCAGGGAAGGAAGGACCAGGCATAGAGGTCCATGGTAAAACATAGAGACTTAATTCCATTGAAGGGTTTTAAACAGGGAAATGATATGCAGATTTGCATTTTTAAAAGACTGCTATGAATATAGTGTAGTGAATAGACTTTGGGCATAAGAATAAACACAGGGAACCCGTTAGGAAGCTATTTCAGTAGTCCAAGTGAGAGACATTGGTTGTAGTGCGACAGAGAGAACACGACAAACTGAAGACATATTTTGAAGTTTGAATTGGTAGGACACATAGAATTGATACAATGCACGAAGGAGGAAGAGTCAAGGATGATTCTTGGTCTTTTCCTTGGTAGTATTTGAAAGGATTATGATTAATTAGTTATTTGTGCAATTGTTTATTTAATGTCTGCCTTCCTCACTGGATTATAAACAATCCAAAGACAATCTTATTCTATACCTTATTCCTTGTGTGCCTGCTCTAGTGTGCTGTGTGGTACATACTGTGCTTAAAAGCTATTTGTTGGTTAAATTATATTTTTAGGTATAAACAGATGGGTTTCTGGTGGTATCATTCACTGAGATAGGGTCATGGAGGAGTAAGGAGTTTAGAGAGTGAGTTCTGACCATGCCAAGTACCTGTGAAATTCCAAGGGGAAATATCATGTAAGCATTTGGAAATAAGAGTATAAAGCTCAAGAGGGGGAGATGGACAGGGACAGTAATCATGAGCATGGGGACAGCAATCAAAGCCATGGAGTATATGAGATAGCCTAAATAGCAAATTTGGAATAAGAAAAGGAAACCCTAAGAGAACACACTGAAGAAGTAACATTTAAGGGTTGTGCAGAGGCAACACCCTGTGGTGAGGCAATAACACGGAGGTTCAGGGAGAATGAGCAGCTCTCCAGGGTGAGTGCCTGTAAGTGGAAGGAGAGTAGGATAGATAACTATTTCATCATTTTGCCTTAGGTCAGCCCTAATCCTCACTGTCAAAGAATGTCATCATTCATTGGCAGGATTTAGCCAGTGGAACTCCACCTCTCACAGATAGATTTTGCTAAGACCCTCACTCAAATCCAAGAAGATAAAGTTCTCTTGAGAAATTTTAGGACTTCTCTCTAAGCTTTTCGACCTCTTCTCTGCAAAGAAGCTATCCAGTGGAAAGCAAAAAATATGTAAAAAGATAGCAACAACAAAAACCTCTCTTAGCTGAGAAACTAGGATTAATATTTACCTAACTTTTGGTTCAGGGATTTGATTTTTTGTGTATCATCATTCTTGTCCCTTATCTAGTTACAGGGATGTTAACAGAGCAATAAAACCATTTGTGTGAAATACTCAAAACAAACTCAGTGATAAAAATACAAGGTGACACTTCCTTTCTAAAGGTTAATAATAAATTAAACAATAGTCTGAAGTGCCATTTATTTCTGGAGGTTTATACATTCAGTCCAATCACTAACTAGAAAAATGGAAAGATAAAGTACAGATTCTGTCTCAGATTTTGAAATTTCTAGGATCAAAAGGTCAGGGAAAGTTGGCATGAAAAATGTCTTTCTAATCCTTAAGTATGGAAAACCAGACCCTCACTGCAGCCCTAACCTCTGTGGACCCCCAAGTGACCTTGGATCCTTACAGCATTTTGGTTAGAAGGATATACACTCCACCTTCTCTGGGTGGCTAGCCAGTCCTCTGTTCTCCGCCCCCTCAAGGCCATGTCTTCCTAGCTTAAGGGGTTGGGAAGTCTTCTCTTCCCTGTGTTCTCTATTCCATTATTTCACTACCTTAATCTCTCCTACCATAGAGCTTCTTGTTCAGAGGAGGTTAAAGTTGATTTGAATAGAAATTTGAGTGCAAAAAGTGAAGGAAATCAAATGTCCATGGCACATATAAGACTCTTACTAATAGGCATGTTAATTCAGAAATTAGGCAAATTTGGGAATAAAGAAGTTATAGGAAAGGTGTCCTTTCAGTGTACTTTGGTAAAAGCAAACATGTTTTGTGTGTATGCATTTCTTGCAAAGCTCTGTCCTCAGTGCACACTAGTGATAAAGAGGATCAAGGGGCTTAAAGGCAAACTCAAAAATACCCAAGATGGGAGCTCCAAAAACACAGATCTTTGTTTCCTTTAATCTTTACCGATCTCTTTTTCTCCAGGTAAGTTTTCCTGGATACCATAAACTCCTTTCTATTTTTTCCCCTCTATCATTACAATTTAGAAAAGGGTCCTTATGTCTATCCCTAAAATTCATTCCTTCAACAAAGACTTAAGTGCCTTTTAGTTTTCACCATTGTTCCAAGTACTGAGGTTACAATGGTGAATTAGAATTGATCCTCAACTTCAAGGAACTTATGATTTAGTGGTAACTCAAGAAAAAAGAAATTCAAAGATTTATGGTGACCTAAAGCATTTTCTGGAATATAAAGGTGATATACTTTTGTAGCTAAGTACATCTTCTGATTTTGTATTATTGAAACCATGGCTCCAAATCTAAATACACCTGTGTATGCATACAACCTTAGATGTTTACACTGTTAAATTTTAAACTGGTTCTTAAGTACAGGGCTTTTACAACTCATTCATTCCGAGGTATGTTTCTGAGGTATTTCTTAATACTGATGTCAGAAGATTTAAGCGTACTCACCAATTTTGAGAGTCAAAAGGCATATCTGATAATAAGAACAGTGTTTGGTGCCAATGAATATTCTCTTTTCCCTAGTTCCTTTTTAAAAAAAAATTTAATGAAGTTTTATTTTTCAAAATGTGCAGTTGGTGGGAACTGTTCATGGACCTATACCAGCAGCTAGAGTCTCTCCATCCTTGAGGATTCTAGTGTAAATTACTTGAACCCTGTGCTTTGAAATCCATTTAAAAAGTCTTTACTAAGAAGCTTCTGGGGATGCCTGGGTGGCTTAGGTTAAGCGTCCAACTTGTGATTTCGGATCCAGTTGTGATCTCGTGGTTCATGGGTTTGAGCCTCATGTTGGGCTCCTCACTGACAACCTGGAGCCTGTTTGTGATTCTCTCTCTGCCTTCCCGCTCTTATGCCCACATGTGCTCTCTCTAAATATAAATAAATAAACTTAAAAAAAGAGTAAAATTATATATAT